>NC_139946.1:43166763-43471763 GCF_963454915.1 Gymnoscopelus microlampas
AGCAACTTGTTGCCGATCGATGGCGCCTAGGTCCACTTGATTAAAACTGTTTACTGTTAAGCCACTGTATGATAAGTTATGGCTGGTGTTAAATAAATCAAACTAACTTTTTTATTGTTTCATGGCTGGCACAATAGTACATGCATTAGCTGAATGTATTTTACATATACGTATATCAGTCTCAGTCAAGTATTTGGCAACATTTCAAGATTGGTTAAGATAAAAGATCAAATTAAGATAGATGTTTAGCTTTTTCTTAGTAAGTAAATGCTTATCTTCTTTCATTGTTCCAGTTCATTCCAGTAAAATCCAGTTGTCCCACATTGAACGACCGCTGGCAAATGAACATCTGATCTCTCACCAGTGGTGGAGAAAGTACTCAAATGCTTTACTTAAGTAAAAGTATCAATACTGCAATGTAGAAGTAGTCTGTTACAAGTAAAAGTCCGGAATTCAAAATTGACTTGAGTAAAAGTACAAAAGTATTGGTATCAAAATGTACTTAAAGTACCAAAAGTAAAAGTACTAAAATGTTTGAAAATAGCCGATCTACAAGCTCACAACGCGTCGCGATGCGACCCGTTGTGAGCATGTAGATCGTCTATTTTCAAATAGCCTAGGTATAAAATAGGGCTAAAGTGGTTAATGTATGTTTTATAACGTAATAATTTATATCTGCAAAGTAACTATTAACTAAAGTTTTCAAATAATTGTAGTGGATTAAAAGTACAATATTTGCCTCTGAGATGTAGTGGAGTAGAAGTAAAAGTATAGACAATTGGAAATACTCCAGTAAAGTAAAAGTACCTCAAAATTGTACTTGAGTACAGTACTTGAGTACATACTTAGTTACTTTACACCACCGTCTCTCACACACTGCATATGTTTTTGAAGATTTTAGAAGCAAAGTGCTATAAAAATACATATTCATACACACATTGTATTGTTTAACAGTTGTCTCCTCAGCCTGTAGTGAGGGTAGAGTGTCCTTGGTGAGGGTAATCCATTTAGCTGTTAAAGAGTCCTTATCGGCCATGCATACTGAAGTGGAACATGATGTATGGGACCTGAGTCAACATTTGAGAGAATGACTCTCAATTCATCTGGAATGTTGCTATTAGTGCTTCACCAGTCACAGGACCAGTGTTGGAGGACAGCATAGTTTTCTCTGGGATATTGTAGTGTTTTCACAACTAAAAGTGAAATGACCATGACATTGCACCATGGCTTATATATGTATACATGTTCATTAGTGTGTATTTGGTGCTACTGTAAGCAGGATATATATATATATATATATATATATATATATATATATATATATATATATATATATATATATATATATATATATATATATATATATATATATATATATATATATATTATTTTTGGATATCTTCCATGGCGCCTTATACCTAATTCCCTGATCTCTGAGGGTTTTGGGGAGTGCATTCTGGTATATAATATGGTCTCTGGAACTGGGTACTGCTGGTGAGCAGGCTGAGTTCTGCACATATTGAAGTTTATTGAGGACTTTGGAGGTGGTGCCATGGAGGATATACTGTTGCGATAGTGGAGGCGGGATGTAATGAAAGCACGGATGACCCTGCACTCTCTGCAAGGTGCATGCAGGGTCTCACTCTTAGGGATCTCATAAATACATGTGTGTGTGGTGGTGGTACTGACTGCGACAGTGAGGAACTTTAAAGATCACAAATTGCACTTTTGTTTGAAATATTTCTGCAAATATTTATTTATGTACTTATTTTTGAAGTAGGCAAACATAAAGTAAACACAGTATAATTTGTCATTAAACAATTAAAGAGTGTGCAATCTTCCTCCAGCCCTTCTCTCCCTCTCCCCCCCCCGACACGGTCAAGGCAGATGGCCAACCACCCTAGAGCCTACATTCTGCCTGATGTTGCTTCCCACTAAACGGTACTTTTTACCCTTGCCACCGTAGCCAAGAAAATTCTTGCTCAGGGTTGAGGGGCGTCATGTGTAAAGTGTCTCCAGACAACTTGTTGTGATTCTGCACTATAATAAAATTGAATTGAAAATTGCCCTTGGCAGCAGCTATACTGCATTTCTCTTCACAGGGATTTGGCTACTCGTCTATATTTCTAATATTTTGTATTTACAAGAGTTCGATCCTCCCAGGTGAAAAACATGTTTTTTTTTACATGAACACCCTGGGAAAATATGGGTTGACAGAGGGTGATAACTGATAATCCAAGATGGCCTTTGTTATGTTTTGTAAAGCTGAATCCTAGTCAGGGACATGTTGACCACAGTGTGAGAGAGACAGGTCCTAGACATTATTGCAATTATGAATTTCTGAAAAGCTTATTTTTCCGACTAGAGCTCAAAATGTTCATGAATATGCAGTATATACCCCACATCAATAACACATAAAGAGGTTTTAAGGAGTACACATTATTTATTCCCTCATGTGCATTACCTCATAACTGCTTAAATGTCAAAGAGTCTGTGAGTGGCCTCTTGTAATGGAAGGCATGCATGTCACTACTCCATGAAGTATATTACGCTCTAAGAGCACATTCACTCACAAAAACAAATTAAAAAAAAAATCTCAAATCAAATGACACTCCATTCAGAATCTTACTTAGATAAGCATTTTATCTGAATCAAATGTGAAGATGAGCATAATGATAGTCAAGGCATTCTATAACATCATATGTAAAATCAATTGGGAACTCAAGGGTGAGCTAAACATGTGTCAGAAGGTGAGACACTGCTAATGTGGAACTTAAACCTGCATGTAAAGCTAGAGTAAATTAACATACAAGAGATGTATGATTGAACTTAAGAATTGTCACTCATATTAATTTCCTTACCAATACTGAAATGAGCTACTTTAAAAATATGTGAATTGCATTGTGTAGGGTTTTTTTTTCCTCCGACCAGCCATCCATCTTTGAAGGAAAGTTTAGGCTACTCACAATGAATGTCAACTAGTCACAGCTTATCAGCAGATCATTAAATTGCAAAATAACTGAATTCTTCATTTTGTTCCTTACCCTGTGTATGTCACAAGTCATTTCCTGCTACATTTAAAATACATATTAAAACATTATGTCAATTAAAATCAGGCCATTCTTTTCTCTGCTATTAAATCTGTTGACAAATCTCCTGTGCTAGCTAGCGCACATTTCCGATTACCAGGCACACAAAAGGCCTCATTTCCTGAGGAGGAAATATGGAAATGGAGGCAGGGGTAAAAAAAAAACATGTCCAGCCCTCCACTAACTGTTCTTATTATTGGCCTGAATGAAAAGACGGTGTGCTCCGAGTCTCACATCTACATTTAAAGAATTAACCTCAGAGCCAACAGTTTGTATTTTCCAGGCAATCAGAGGATTAGACTGAGATGATTGAGCATAATAGTAGGCAGCAAAAAAAGCACGCTTGGGATCCACACAGCCAGAGGGGGCCTCCTTGAATCATTACCATGTCCCTAGCCTGCACGGTCCCCTATCCGCCAGTTAGATGTGGCAAATCTGTCCATAGAGTGGTTTACGAGTGGCTAATCCAGAGAGAATGAGTCCTATGACCCTGGGATACGGGTGAATATTCAGCCTCGATTCACCCCCAGTCTGTTTCAAGCTTAAACAGTAATCTCCAGAACATTCCTATACAGCTGGGGAATATAGCATACCCAGCATTTCTCTTTTCCACTCGCAATTCCCCTCAGAGAGGGAGGGGGGAGGGAAAAATTGGACCATAGTCTTTACTGTGATTTATTACCCCCAGCCCCCCTCCTCCCCACCCCCCAAGGGACGCTCTCTCTCGTTACATTTGTTTGTCTTTCCCCTATTCTCGCCTGTCTGTTTTTTTCACTCCTTTCTAATCTTTTTGACCACCTTAAGTCATGAAGAACAGCTGAGCATACTTACAGTATATAAGGCCGGTACAGGCAGAGTGAGGTTATAGTGATACTTGTGGGAGGAAGCAGTTGTTGCATTGTATGTGCATGTGTGTGTGTGCGTGTGTGTGTGCGTGTGTGTGTGTGTGTGTGTGTGTGTGTGTGTGTGTGTGTGTGTGTGTGTGTGTGTGTGTGTGTGTGTGTGTGTGTGTGTGTGTGTGTGTGTGTGTGTGTGTGTGTGTGTGTGTGTGTGTGTGTGTGTGTGTGTGTGTGTGTGTGAGAATGTACCAACATTCCCGTGTAATTTCCTCCATGTTCCATCTCTGTGATAACCCAGATATCTTTACATTATTTGACAGCTAATACACCAGATGCTGTCGTGGTTGATGAAGAGTCTAGAGAGGTGTCTGTATTAGAGATAGCCTGCACCTTTGACCTTAGCCTAGAGGAAGGCTTTATGACCAACGTCAGTCTGCACCTACAGTATAACCTAGCTCTTAGATGGTAGGAGTGGTTGGTATTGAATATTTGTTTTTTATATTTGGCAGCCTAGGACATACCCACAGGCTGGTTGTTACAGGGCTTCAACAACTTGGGATGCCCAAAAAGGAGGCAAAAAAGTCTGGCAAAGTATTGTGCCGTCTCTGCTATAATTAGAGTACTGAGTGGCAAGATTATTGTATCATGCCAAGACATATGCCATGATGTTGTGAATGTTACCTTAGTGCACCTATAATATTTGTGTCCCTGTATATATTCTGTATGTGGACCTAAATAAATGGTTAAAATATGTGTGATATAGCCTACAAGTTATTATAATGTGCATAGGGACCTAGTTTGAAATTGGTACGTGTATGCAAAGAATAATGGCACAACAGGGAAACTGTATTTGTCACAGGGACATAACCATAAGGCATTCTGACTTTGGCTGTGATAATATGGGCAAACTCCATGCATACTGATTACAACTTGTTTCACGGTGGCACGCCATCTTGATGGATTCTCAGCTCATCAGATTCAGGGCACATTATAAAAATATTGAAATTGTGCCACAAAAATAATGATATCCACTCACTCTCTAGACTTCTGCATGGCAATGAGTAATGCCAGTGTTTGTTTACTTTGTTATTAAAGATTGCAGCAGACTCAGCAATCAGTTGTGTTTGTAGCTTGGTTGGTTAGTGGTGTAGTTAAGGTAGCCTGGCGTAGCTAGACTATATCACTGCGTGGATATGAGTCTGGTGCTTCCATGAGGACGTTTTTTCCCCCAAGGGGCGGGATCAAAACACCCTGGCCCTCGACGCAATTGGTTAGACCTACAACCAACTACCAATTACAGTCTCCCATATTCGAATACTGGGCCCTGATTGGTTACCCACGTCTTCTGGAGCAGGAAATGGATTCTCTGTGGAGCGGTGCCAGACCCAAATCGTAGAGTGCAATTTTTTTTTGCACTCGCAGATTCGTCTGGTCCCAGGCTATAGTTAAGGAGGGCGTAGACCAAGGGGCCAGCTTCCGAGTTGTAAATTGAGGCTATATAGGAAGAGACAGTTCATATGAATGGCCTGTTAGTCTCACTGTTTCACCCCTGCTGGTGTCAGAAGTAATTAAGCTCCATTCAATCTTTTTTTACCCCGTTGTTGCCGAACTTTACACTTTATTTTATCACCTTAATAAACATTGTCATAAATACTATATGCTTCCAGTCGCTATGCTTTCAATCACCATGATATGCGTTTTGGTAAATTGTGGGCCCATTTATTTTAAAATTGATGATAAAGTAGGGTATGCTGTAGGAGGGGCGTGGTTACCTTGCGATGATCTGATTGACAAGCTACACAACCAATAGCATTCATTCCCCACCTCCGCTTTGGTGCCAAACCAATAGCATTCATTTCCGAGTGCATAGGATATAGAAAGATGGCGGATTTGAAATCATTGAAAAATAGGATTCATTTAAGGTCTGTAGAGTCTATGGGCGTAACGTTGTCTATACTTTTTTACTGTCTATGGCGTAGACAGACATTTCCATCAGGACAGTCATGTGGTAGTTACAATGCGTTACAAATAGGCTCTCTATACTGTACTGTACTGTACTGTACTGTACTGTGTTGTGCTGTATGTCTTCTAACACCATTAGTAATTCATACAATTTGAACATTTGTTCACAGTGAAGACAACCAAATATCTAAAAGTCGTCAGGGTGAACATCATGAGAGTATCACAAAAATGTATTAGATGTTTAACTTTACATCAAGGTTAATTAAAACATGTGAGCTGCAGTAATCTGAGTGGGAGTCAAAAGTGCACTCTGGTGAAGAAGTGGCACTTATTTATGACCCCACGCCATCTGTACATGTACAAGTGCATGTCAGTGGTAGCTATATGCACACTATTGAGTATGCTGTATTCAAACTCCTAATGACTCCTATCTTTGTCTCCGCCAGGCCGAAGGCGTAGCCGAGACTATGTTTTTGCCCTTGTCTGTGTGTCCGTCCATCCGTCCGTCCTTTAACACCTAATCTCCGGCACCGCTGGACGTCAAACTGTGCACGCACACTCCCTGGAGGTCAGAGCAGAAACCAGTTGCCCAGATATTTCACATTGGCCTGTTATAGCGCCACCAGCAGGTCGATTTTTGCAAAACACACTTTTTGATATTACTCCTACAGGTTTTATCCAAACATCACGCAAATATACACTATAGAGACACTAGTCTCTAGTCATGTGATCAAGACGGATCTGTCAAATATTTCATATTCCATCCTGATTGGCTAAGATTGGCATCTAAAGTTTGCATGTCTGTGCAATAACTTCATCAATTCCTCATTCCTGAAATAATTCCTTTCTTATCCTCTGTGGGATGACGTTGCTTACTTTAAAGCTGCTCCATAGACAATAAATACAAATGTACCCTTAGGAAATGGAGGATGCTGGACTCATTGTCACCTTTACTTGTTTTTCCCCACTGTGTGAGAATTCCACCTTGAAGTGCAGAAACAATGCAGAAGCAAACTAAACTGCCATGGAGCACAATCCAGCCTGGCCAATTTCACTGTGTACAGAGGCTGAAATGTTTGTTCTTTAACCTTCCTCCAGTGTACAGGTCACATCTGACCGATTTACTGTGCAACCTTCCAGGATCATAAATATTGTTATTTTCCATCTGATTCCTCGCAGACCTTGTGGTTTCCTCCACAATAGGCATTTAAATATATAGCTACAGACTAGTGTTGATTTTGACAGCACATTTTTATTCAGTTTTAGTCATAGTCTTTTGAATCAAATTCCATTTAGTTTTTGTCATATTTTAGTCATCTGAAATGTTTTCATCTAGTTTTAGTCGACTAAATATCATAAGATTATAGTCGGCTAAATCTACCGTTGATTTAGTCGACTAAAATGTATTGTGGCGGTGCATTGATGGCGTCGTAATGGCTGATTTTACACTTGGTTGCATGCTGAAAATAGCCGATCTACAAGCTCACAATGCGTCGCAGCGCGACGCGTTGTGCGCTTGTAGATCTGCTATTTTCAGAGTGCAACACCCGAGCGCAACCAAACATAAAATGACTTGTCTTTTAGTTCTACTGGATCTCTTCTCTACTAGTCCCTCACTAACATTTTAGTCTACTTTTTATTTATTAACAAAATCGTCAATATATTTAGTATATTTAGTCATCATAGCTTAGTTTTTATTTAGTTTTTATTTAGTTTTCGTCAGTGAAAAAAGGTTAGTCGACGGACATTTTTCGACATACTGTAGTTTTAGTCGACGAAATCAACACTGCTACAGTAAAACCTGCAAGGAGGGTTTAAAAATCCATCAAGGCAGAATGAGATGTTTGTGCCCAGCAGCAACGACCACGCAAAGCTCACTTCTGGTCAGACGAAGGAGGAGCCAGGCCCGGAGGCAAACCACAGTGCCTAGAGCCTCCTACACCAACACCTGCTACATCTCACCAGCCACCCTAAGCTCCCAAGAGACAGTGGGGGCAGTAGCATGCCACTTGGACACAGTCCGGGGTCTGATCAGCCTCGGTCGGGTTGCCTGGAGGAGGGTGTCTGTTGCGAGACCCGAAAAACACCCAGTGACTCCAGGAAACAACACTGATGATGTGTCCAAGTGTGTGGCATCAGTAGATGTTTTTGTTAACTATAAAACAGCTGAAAACAGCTGTTCACAATCTTCATTTTGAGTTTACCCAACTTTTCAACCTTTTCGGTGTTCCTGGACAAAAATGACCACCATAGGAAATTAATGAAAATGCACACACACACACACGCACGCAGGCACGCGCACACACGCACACACACACACACACACACACACACACACACACACACACACACACACACACACACACACACACACACACACACACACACACACACACACACACACACACACACACACACACACACACACACACACACACAAATGTACTGGTACATGCATATGTAAGTGAAAGATAAACCATCGGCCTGTGATTTCACAACATCTTGGACGTATCTGCCTTTAACGCTTATGTAAAATGCTGCATTTACTGTACCTCCAAAGCAATTTACAATGTGCCATTCACATACAGACGCTGGATGGAACCATACTAGTCGGCAACCTGCTCACCGTGAGCAGTTTGGGGTTAAATGTCTTGCTCAAGTACACTTCAACACTATGTTTGCAAGGCACTCTAACCTGATTGTACATTTCCACTCATGAGCATAAGAACACACACACACACACACACACACACACACACACACACACACACACAAACACACACACACACACACACACACACACACACACACACACACACACACACACACACACACACACACACACACACACACACACACACACACACACACACACACACACACACACACACACACACACACACACACAATGGGGGAAGGATAATGCATGGAATTTTACAAGTGGAACAAATGGCGAACAATGCGTTTCACGTCCAGCCCTGCCAAGTTTGCCTCCAAGTGTACATTGTGAACCCGATTGAGCTGTGAAATGCATGTTTACTGTGAAATGTTATGCATTAAAGAAACACCTCAGCCTACCCTTAAGAGCAGTATGGCTCTATGGTGCTGAATACTAGGGGCCCTATCTTCCGCGGCGCCTTATCCCCTTTTCATATCAAGGTCCATTATTTATTCGGCATTTGAGCCACGGACCACAGTTTGATGAGATTTAGACTCTCAGACCCAAGACTTAGAATATGTTGTTATCGTCGGATAAGAAGTATGCAAAAAATATTATACTCCCTCACACATGAAATCTGTCCCGCCGGCCGATCCTCCCTTAAGGCAATTTTCATAGAAGATGGAGAGGCCATTACTGGGTGTGCTGGGGAGGTCCAATGTTGTTAAGGTGACCACATACATACTGTATGATATTGACCAACTTATAGCTTCAATATCTTTGGTGAAATGGATATGTTGCCACGTGGGGAGGTAAATGTATTTTCCCATCTCTTTTGTACATAATAGTGTGATTTTTTTTATGCTACTGTATGTTGTTAATGAATTGAATACATCGGACCACAATGGAAACAAATCCCCAGGACTTGTTTGTATTAGCCTTAAAGCAATACAAGGCAGGTCCAAAAATAACGTTTTTTTTTAGCAACCTCTGCTGGTCACTACCGTCATTGCAAATTATTTAGTGCAGTCCTGCATTACCCAGAATTCCATTTGTTTTCACCGGAAGACGGAAGTGTTTCAAAAAGCGTTCTTTATTATCTGCGGGTCGTTTCTCTTAGCCAGTGGAGCTTTAGTTACTGTGAGCTGTGTTTTCTTTTGCTGTTGTTTTCAAAATCCTATAATGTCTTAAAAACAGCGTGAGATTCCTTTTTGTTATTAGCGCGGTAGTTCCTGGCCAAACAAGAAACCGGTGCATTTACGTTTCCGTTTCCCATCTGGATGACGTCATTTTCGCGGGAAGGGCGGCCCGACACCGTTTCAATAGAAAATATTTTATAAAAGGCTTTCGGGGGTGAAATTCATGGAGTGGGTGTTGTGAAACATTTGCCACTCACAAAAGATATACAATTTAACTTCTTTTTTTTTTTAAAGTTATCTAGTATAGCTTTAATGTCTTACTGTACCACGTGCTGTTTACAAGTATTCAATCAATCCCCAGATTTTTTTTTATTGTGGCATAAATATACACAATAAAATCCTTGTTAATTTACCCCTAATAATAATAATTAATTAAACTCAATCAACTCTTCACAGGTAAATGAACACTGTGTGGCAAAAAACATTATAGGTATTAGGTTTTGTGTTTTTAGAAATATTCAATTAAGTCACTCCAGAAATCATTGTACTTTACTGTAATTGAAATCTCTCATTTAGCAAGACTATACATTGATTTAATGAACGGAACCTTCTCATCATATCTCTGTTGATGACTCAACTTCTATTGCTAACATGAGCACAGTGTCTCCCCTGTGACTTCTGAAGCCCACGCTACTGAGGCCGGTGAATGTTATCAGCTCTGCATACAGTATTTGAGGTACAAATCAATTTAGATGGCTTTGATGTGGACCAATATGAATGGCCAAGGTGGCTGCCTAAGCAATTAGAACTCAAACAAGACTCTTGCCATTGCGATTATAAGTTTAATTGCATCCGATAGCTATCATGAAGCAAAAGGATATTTAGCATTTAATGGAGTGGAGGTCTGGCTTAACCCATTTAGACCGGGAACGAATCAGTGTAATTTTTTGATTTATTTGGCTATTCAACAATAGCAGATATACAAGCTCATAGCACAGCACCGAGTGCCGCGCTATGAGCCTGTAGATCTGACCCCCAAAATTATATGTATTTGGCTGCGGACCCCCATCTCAAAATGTGTTGTTCCAGGGACCACCAAAAGCAAAGATTTGAGTTGAAAGTCTTGGCTTGAAAAAAAATAAAAAAAATAATAATATATATATATATACAATTTTTTACAATATTAAAAAAAATAGCAGATCTTCAAGCTCGTAGTGCGGCACTTGGTGCCACGCTTTTAGATCTGCTATTTTTGAATAGCCCAAATAAATCTTGAAATGACACAGATGCGTTCCCGGTCTTAATGGGTTTAATGCATTTTACATTTGTAGTCTGTTCCAATTTAAAGCAGTGCCACTGTCACATCTCTCTCACAAGCACCTAAATGCCACCTTCAAATGTAGCTATATATGGAGTATGATATTGCAGAGTGGAATAATGTCCACAGCCTGGATCCAGCAAATTAACTTACAGGTACGGTTGGCTTCATACACAGCAAAACATCCTCAGTGTTAATTTCAGTGGTGTAAAGTAACTAAGTACATGTACTCAAGTACTGTACTTAAGTGATGTATTTTTACTATACTGGAGTATTTCCAATTTTCAATACTTTTACTTCTACTCCACTACATCTCAGAGGAAAGTACTTTTACTCCGTTACAAATATTTGAAAACTTTAGTTACTACTGCAGATATAAAGTTTTATATTATGAAACATATATTAACCACTTAAGCCATACTTTATACATAGGCTATTTGAAAATAGACAATCTACAAGCTTACAACACGTCGCATTGCGACGCGTTGTGAGCTTGTAGATCTGTTATTTAAAAAAAATGTAGTACTTTTGCTTTTGGTACTTTAAATATATTTTGACACCAATACTTTTGTACTTTTACTCAAGTCAATTTTTAATTCCGGACTTTTTACATGTAACAGAGCATTTCTACATCGCAGTATTGATACCTTTACTTAAGTAAAACATTTGAGTACTTTTTTCCACCACTGGTTAATTTATCCACTTGTAACTCAGAGAGTCTACACTTTGTACAATAGTTAAATTAACACATCAGAAGATCTTACAGTGCACTGCAGGCAGGGACACTCCATTATTTTTGTAATTGTACAAAGTTCCTTTGTTCCTTTGTGATTGATCACTGGTTTCAGGGCATTTCAATTCATCTTGTACTGCGCCCACCCGCTGATTCTTCTGCCATCTCTCGTTCACCATGTCCTCCATGCCCGCCACTTGTTTTGCCTGGAAGCTAAGAGTCATATAAGAAAACAAAATGAAAGCAAGTTTTTTTTTTGCAGCATCATCAGTATTCCTCGCCAATCCTTTTCATCTTTCCATAAAAAAATATAATCTCTTTTTCATAAGCAACCTCCTTGCAAGAAGGAAGTGTCAATCAAAATAAAAAACGCTTCTGACAATCTCAAGTTCCATGTAAAATGTAATAGGCCCTTCATTCAGCCTCACTGCTGGCTGGCTGGCAGGGATTTTAGGGCACTGCAAGGAAAAACACAAGTTGATTCCTGATTAATGCATGTACTAGGGCTCTCTCAGGGCTCTGGTTGCTGTTGCCCCAAGCCCCTGGAAACTTGTAGTGAATAGAATACGAGGATTAGGGCAGATGGGAGCGTGATGGAGCTGAGCTCTGGGGCATATGTATGAAGCTGCCATGGCAGAATAAGTAAGGCACTGGGCTCCAGATTAAATTGCAGACACTTGAATGTGTGTGAGAGAGAGAGAGAGGTGAAAGCTTTAAACTCTATGAAATCACCGACCACTTAAAACCAGCGGTGGGCAACTTTGATGATGGAGAGGGCCATTATATTGCCACACTCACTCCAGAGGGCCACATTGCATATACTGTCTCTCCGTATTTTAACTTTTTTCGCCATTCTATGTCACACAAAAGTAGTAAAAAATAGCCGATCTACAAGCTCAAAGCGCGTCACAGTGTGACACGTTTTGAGCTTGTAGATCTGCTATTTTTGCTATTTTTGGGCGGTGTAACCACCCCCTATAAGTGAGGTTTGGACACTGACCAATCCTGCACCGTGATTGGCCAATAGTCTACAACGCAGTCCCTAACCCTTCCACAGTCGATGCAAATCTATACTTTTGCAAAGTCAGCCAATCACATTACAGCTAGTGTCATCACCACTAGCTGTAATGTGATTGGCTGACTTTGCAAATTCAGGACTGTGATTGGCTAGCGAAACACATGACACATGTGCAGCCCTATGAATAGCAGTATGGACTTAAAAAAAACACCTTATGTTTTTTTTAAGTGAATCACTTCCATCACTGTGATGACCACTGTGACCACACCGCCCACTTCACACTGGGTGTGATTTTTTAATTGGAATCCACATTTTTACCCCACAGGTGAACGTCCCTACCAGTGTCCCTACTGTGACAAGGCCTTCAGCAAGAACGACGGACTGAAGATGCACATCCGCACTCACACTCGCGTAAGTCCTCACACGCACGCACACACACACGCACGCACACAATTTTTAATTCCTGGAAAGTTACATTTTAATTTAATTTCAAATGCATTTAGTTATACATATGTTAACTTCATGAACTTAAATACAAATATATTGGACATAAAAAAAGTAATTTTAGTACTAGTCATTAAGCTACTAATATAGACTGAAGTAATTAAAGCGGGTCATGTTTGCATGTTTGGAATTGTAACAGCTGAAATCAATAACATATCAGTAATACGATATTAACCTGTGGGCCACATTTAGTGAAGGTGGGGGTGGGGCCCACATGTGGCCCCGGAGCCGCCAGTATGACTTAAACCATATACTATGTTGACACAGGGCACTGTACTTTGTCCGCTCCTTTTTACCCTCTGCACCAAATGTGTGTTATTTTGCTTTTCCTCCTTGCATCCTCATCCCCTATATGCTCATCCTATCAGTCTCTCTCTCTCTCTCTCTCTCTCTCTCTCTCTCTCTCTCTCTCTCTCTCTCTCTCTCTCTATCATTTTCTTCAGTCTTTCTTCAGACATGCACAGACAGATCTGTCTGTGTCCACAGTCTAGACCAGTGGTTCTCAAACGTTTTCATGCCAGGGAACCCCAAATTGACACTTATTAGCCCGCGGACCCCCATTTGAAAAGATAAGCCAGGGGCCCCCCATAAGAGAAGATTTTTTACAGCTCTAGCATTGATTCTCAACCATTTTAATTTCAAGGACCCGCAGTTTAACATGCATTAGGGCTACGGACCCCCATTTAATGGCATTTATATCTCTGGGACCCCAATTTATATTGTAAAATCAATGTTAATTTGACTCTGAGAGTGTACAAATGGAACCAAATGGACCCGTTAGGGTCCATTTGGTTCCATTTGTACACTCTCAGAGTTACAGACCCATAAGGGTCCATTTGGTTCCTATCCATCATTTAGCTGGGGACCCCCTGGAACCCCCTCAAGTACCCCTGGGGGTCCCCGGACCCCACTTTGAGAACCAATGGTCTAGAGAGTCTAGACCATTGGTCTAGACTCTCTAGACTCTAGACTGTAGACACAACTTCTCTTCACACTCTCTTCTACATGTCATGTATTTTTTGTACCACACCACATCACAGTCACCAGACTGGATGTAACGGTATGACATTTCACAATACAGTATACCCCCTTTTAATTAAACTAAACTGTACTATGGCCAATTGAAAATACAAAGATTGATTTTTATCGAATTGTGTGCATGCCTTTGAATGTGCATACGCGTGTGTGTGTGTGTGTGTGTGTGTGTGTGTGTGTGTGTGTGTGTGTGTGTGTGTGTGTGTGTGTGTGTGTGCGTGTGTGCGTGTGTGCGCGCGTGCGCGTGCGTTGGTGGGTGTGGGTTTGTGCATGTGTGTTTAACTGAAACTCTCATGCATTAACATTGTAACAAATGTTTAACGCAAGGGTTAATTTATATCGAAAGACTTACGGTTTTGGAACCTTTTTAGACCATTTCACTATTTCTATTTACATTAGTCCGTCGTAGCCATTTGCTGTTAGGATAAGGATAATTCCTTTTAACAGGTCGTTCATGAAAGTCCTTGCGGTCTTGTTTCCAATGAGAACCTGTGAGCAATTAGGGGTTAAGAGTCTTGCTCAGGGACAAATTTCATTTCATCGACACATATGCTGACCTGGCTTGGAATCGAACCTGGGGCAACCAGGGCTTCTGGCTCCCTAGGCGGGTTCACTAACCATTCAGCTATGGCCGCCCTTACATTAACCATTCTATCAATAAGCTATTATAGCTGCTGCTTACCTCCAACCGTGACCTCAGGCTCCCCCGTTTTGGACACTTGGTGGGGTTGTTCTGTCAAATTCCCTGACAAGTAGTCTGGCCTGGTCGTAGACGGCGTATCTCTCATCAGCTGGAAACATCTGGATTTGAAACGCAGACAAGACATGTTCCAAGTTCGCCGGTGACGCTCATGGGCACTTTCTCGTTTAATTAAGACCTGGAACTGTGTCATTTTTAGATTTGAGCTAAAATGCATTATTTTACACTTTGGGCTATTCAAAAATAGTAGATATACAAGCTCATAGCGCGGCACCGAGTGCCGCGCTATGAGCTTGTAGATCTGCTATTTTTGAAAAATCGTGAAAATGTGTGCAAATCTTTGAATATATATATTTTTTAAAGCGAACATTTTTAACTCAAATCGTTGCCTCTGGGGGTCCCTGGAACAAAATATTTTGATGGGGGTCCGCGGCTAAATACATATAATTGTGGGGGTCCTTGACATGAAAAAGATTGAACACCACTGATATAGAAACATACATTTTTCAGAAAACCGTTGAGGTTTAGGAGACATGTAGAATAGGCGTCAGGTCTCAATGGGTTAAGAGCTGCATTGCCCGTGCGCTTGAATGTAAACCATGTACTCCAGATAACCGCAGTGTGGCTGCCTTGCAACGTTCTTCAGTTTGTAAAACCAATGTACTATGTTGAAACGGCCTTTCTGTGTGGAGTTTGCATGTTCTCCCCGTGTCTCCTAGGGTAGGTACCCTCACAAAAACATGCAGTAATCCTGGTCTCTATCTACTGCCTCCCCCTGGTCAGCCGGGGCGCCTGATGGAGGGGAAAGGAACTGGTTGGAATAACGTGTTCCTTTCACGCGCTACAAACATGACTTTTGATAAACGATCAGCATCACTCCTAAGTCATGCTGCTCTTTGATGACTTACTTTTGAAGGTTGTGTGCAGTCTGTTTGAGGGTTGAGTCAAATTCAGCTGTCGTCATACCGTGACCCTTCAATCTCCAATCGTCATCACTGAAGTGACCAGTACTAACTAACCTGGACTAAACCACACTAAGTACTTCATAGAACTCCCCAAACTTAAGATTTAGCTGCTTGACCTTCTTTTCTTTTGAGCATGTACTCTCCGAACTAGTAATGTGTCCTGCACACTTATTTCTGGTCGTTAGAAGGAGTTCTCCTTAGCGCTATGGTACTTTCGATCCTTTCCCCTCACACCCGCGGTAGTGCAGGCTGTGCAGCCTCTCGTCTGTAGTAAAAATAAGAAAATACACTTTTGCTACTCACCAAAACAAAGACGGTTTTATGGAGTTGAAAGCCTACTCTACTAAGTGGTAACACTCTGAGCCCCCCACCTCGCGTCTAAAATACAAGAATAGAAAATATTTCACTGGAAGGGAAAGTAGCAAAAGTGTACCAAAGTAGCAAAAGTGCACCACAAGCTGCGCAGCCTGTGGTGCGTGCGCAAAGGCTCGAAAGTCCCATAGTGTTAAGGAGAACTCCTTCTAACGCTATGGACCAGAGCTACTGCACGCTCTGAATGTGCACCTCTTCTTCCTTTGTCACTCTTCATTCTCCTCTCTGTTTACTTTGCGTAGGCCGCTTGGCGCTTTCGTGACGTCAGGTCACAGTTTATGTCAATTACGTAACATGCATTTACCTAACATATATAATCAGCGTTTGAACTGATACAGATAGTAAACAAATACTGTTCTGGCATTAGTTATAAAGGGATTTATTTTCAGTCTGTCAGAAAAAAAAAAAAATCAATCTCATTATACATTATTTGACCCGCCCCGCCAATAAAGTGACATTTCTTGACCCACCCCGCCCGAACCCGTGGTCGATCCATGCATCACTAATCCCTACCATACAGTAGGTGCCAGTATCAGAGTGTTTGACACAAGTACCGTTCCTCAAAAGTAGAGACCAAGTGATACAGTATAACGGCCAATGGAAAATAAATGTCCCTTGGCAGATTAGGTCTGGCCTCTCTCAATAGAGATTGGATTTCTCTCCCGCCAAAGTTGTGAGGGACCAATCAGGGCCCAGTATGCAAATGTGGGGCGGGTTTATCACCAGAGGCATTTTTTTAATTTGCCCCTCGGAAATGCAGGTTCCACAGAGATTCCAGACTAATATCTATACGCAGTGATATTAGTGTGGCCATGCCAGGCTAGGAAACGTCACCCTGAGCCTTGGTTATCGACTTTGGTTAATTCAAGAAAACGCATTTTTATCAACAGTAAAATAAAGGACATTTTGAGATAAGAAGGTTCTTATGCCCAGTCTGTAAAGCAATTATTCAGGGTGAGGCTTTTAACCGCAGTATCCAATTGTAGTTTCAATTTCTTGCATTGGAAATTAATCATTTCCAACACTTATACTCTTGGTAATACTTACGTTCTTTAAAGGAACACCATACATCCTTATGTGAGTCCTCAGTACTGCTCACTACAGTACTATTTATGTCCATTCGCTCTGCGTCTCAGAGGCGGACTGTGAATAGCTTGAAAACGTGCCCAGCCAATGACATCATCAGCAGGGATTTCAAACTATATTTTTAAGTTTATATTTCCCCCATTAGTGCAACAAATGTGGCTACAATTTTAGCACGATAACATTCCAAGAGAAAGGCTGTCGTTTTTGTTTCATTAGAATGTGTCCCGATTGCATGAAACAACGAGGCTCCTCTCTCTCTCCCCCACATTCCTTTATTACTTCTCTCTTACACGGAACATATTCATGTAATGGAAGGCCTTATTAAAGCAGACAAGTTCATTTGTTTAAGTCATTTAGGGCACATAGGGGTCCCTAATGACTAAAGATTTATTACAGGAAAGAATTCGGCATTGCAGGCATCCTCGGACTCATGCTCATGCTGCCAACCATGGGAAGTGTCACATTACTTAGGAAATGAATGTCATAGGAAGTTACTGTTTTGGACTTGTGAATTAATCAAAGCGTAGAGACAGTGCAGGAGGAGGAGGAGGAGTGGAGGAAGAAGGCTCTGTCATAGCAGTAGCACTCTCTCTCTCTCTCTCTCTCTCTGCTGGCTCTCAAGGTGCGCTCATTCTGTAGAGTAGACATCAAGGGTACATCACAAAGCAACGGGGAAAGATGCAGGTCTGAAAGCTCGCCGCCCAGAGAGAGGCAAAGGAGAGGCACGGAGAGGGAATGGCAGGTGTGGAGGGTTGAAGGGTGATTAAGCCATTAGGACCGGGGAACACGCACCTGTGTCATTTTTAGATTTGAACCACTTTAACCATTGTTTTGTATTTTGGGCTATTCAAAAATAGCAGATCTACAAGCTCATAGCGCGGCACCGAGTGCCGCACTATGAGCTTGTAGATCTGCTATTTTTAAAATCTTTGAATATATATATATTTTTTTTAAAGCAAAAATTGCTTTACTCAAATCCTTCCTTCTGTGGGGGTCCCTGGAACAAAATATGGGTGTCCGTGGCCAAATACATAGTCATTTTGGGTGGTCCTTGACAAGTTTGAGAACCACTTATAGCAACATCAGTGTTTCAGAAAACTGTAGAATCCCAAGAAGCAAAGATTTGAGTTACAAATTGTTGCTTCAAAAAAAAATATATATATTCAAAGATTTGCACATATTTTCACGTTTTTTCAAAAATAGCAGATCTACAAGCTCGTAGCGCGGCACTCAGTGCCGCGCTATGAGCTTGTAGATCTACTATTTTTGAATAGCCCAAAGAAATCTAAAAATGACACAGATTCTTTCCCGCTCTAAATGGGTTAAGGAGGGTACCATGACAGAGAGAGAGAGAGAGGGAGAGAGAGAACGCGTAAAAAAGGGAGGGGGAGAGAGAGAATGGAAAGGAAGGGAAACAGAGACGGAACGAGAGAGAAAGTATTAAGAGAGAAAGATGCAGAGATGAAGAGGCTGGCTGACACAATAGAAGAGAGAGAGAGAGAGGGAGAGCGAGGGAGAGAATCAACTCCAACTCTGGACTCATTACAGCTGCTCTGCACGGGTCCTTTGAAACTCCATATTTCAAACAATAAGCTGAAAGTTGCCAGCGCCATCTCTTCAGACTGATTCTTTGATTACCATTACAAAAGCAGCTAGCAGGACGAGCACAAGTAAATGGGAGAGACAATGGAAGGAGCTTTGGCTCGTCTCGAGACTCTCTCCCATATGTCATTGTAGCAGATGGGCCGTGCAGCTTTCGTTTATGCCCTTGATGGTTCTTTTAGCAGTGATTCAACCTTGCGGCATTCGTGCCTCGTCTATTCACGTCTTTCTACAGGTTAAAAGTTAAGTCTGGCGTTTCCACTTGGAGAAAGTCCGGAACACGGTGCTCTCATTGTGCGGGCCAACGTAGAAGTCATATTATATTTCAGTTTATTTTTTGCGCAATCAATAACATTGATGGGATTTTTGTCCCATATTAGGTGGAATCAAGATCTCTAGAGTCTTGGAATTTGCAGAGAACAGCAAGCCCAAGGGCACTGTATATGGTATGGTTTTACATACTATGGATTATCATCGTACAGAGGTTTTATGGAACAAGCTATGGGTTGGGTTTACAAAATCGTGACTCTTTAGGTCGCACAATGAGAAAGGTTTCACGGTCAAGCCTTGAAAGGGACTTGAACTTGCTCGAGCTCCCTGGTCCCAGCTGATCTGCTGAAGTATAAATCAGGCTTTACATATTAAGTGATACTGACGACATTTGAACATTATTCAGTGGAAGCCGTTGTCCCACAGCGGCCACAGAGAATACATGGGGGGCAGACATTCCTTCTCTCTCCTAAAGGTGATGTTCTACGAGACGTTTATTTGAGCCGGTGGTGAGCAGCGGTTACTTCTTAATGTGCAAATGGATTCTCCATGGCATACAGTATATATATATATATATATATATATAGGCTATATGTATATATAGGCTTTATTCTTGTCAGTGCCTTTCTGTTGAACCTGACCAAGGGATTTGTAAATTAGGGCACACATGAAAGTTTGATCAGAATTTAATGGCTTGTTAAAATAAAATGCATAATTCTGGGAAATTACATGTGCTGAGCAGCACATATCGTCCCTGTAAGAGCACAGTAGTGTCTTTCAATCACACTCGCCCATGCACGTGCATGCACACACCATGTACGCAAGTGCATTCACACACTCACACACACACACACACGTTTGTATTACTATACTCGTGAGGACATCAACATTTTAGGAAGCCGATTTTATGATTGATTTATGACTTTTTTTGGGGCATTTGCAACCGCAAGTCTAAAGCCGGAAAATAGCAGATCTACAAGCTCACAACGTGTCGTGCTGCGACACATTGTGAGCTTGTAGATCGGCTATTTTCCGGTCTATGACATCGCCGCACAACTAAGTATAAAATAGGGGAAAATCTAACCCCAACCCCCTAAACCTACCTAACCTCTAAATGTCTAAATCCTAAACCTAACCCCAACCTGTATCTTTTTCTAATCGTGAACATCTTTTTTCAACCATAAAATAACAATTTCTCTTGTGAGGACCAAGAAAATGGTCCTCACAACATCTATTTCATCGTATTCTACTATTCTTGTGGGGACGTTTGGTATAGTACCCCACACACACACACACACACACACACACACACACACACACACACACACACACACACACACACACACACACACACGCGCGCGCAGCTTGAACGCTTTATCATTAAAGAGAAAGCTCCTACATCGTACCCATAAGTAGCAATTTATTCCAGGCTCTGGCTTGCCCCCTGCTGTGTGCTGGCCTGATGTGCTTCAGCCATCACTGCCAGAGTTTCCACTGCGCTGCAAAATACATGAAACAATTGTTGAAAATATTGTCAATATTTCAAGTGTACTTGGCATTTTAACAGCATTGTTTGCCATACTTCAACACATACATACAGTACGTCCTCACATTTGAACAGCTTTGAATTGAATTGAAACAGCTCACTGATTCAATTAAATTTTACCACTAATATCACCTACTGTGGTCTTTATTGTCTGAATTTACATCAGCTCAATCCACTTAAGTGACACAGGTGTAACATGATGTTTGCCAATGTCATCCTAAATATGATTAACATTAATCTCTGGATTTTGGGAGACATAACGGGCTGGTTCTCTGCTGTTGAATTTGAGCAGTGATGAGCTGAATGGTAAAACAACACTGCCACCTTTAGGCCTAAATGAGAACAACATACACAAAAACTAAAGTTGATCATCCAACACAGTAGCAGCTCTGTCCCTCTCCTGCATCTATTTATTATTACTTTTCTGTTCTATTATTATATTCACATTAAATGCGTGTTGGTGCAGTGCATAATGTAGGGGTCTTCAACATTTTGAGGCCAAGGACCCCCTAGCTGAGAGAGAGATGAAGCAGGGACCCCCTCTATATTGTATAAAATTGTGTTTAAGATTCAACTTTTTTTGTTTACTTGGTCCGCTCTTTTTCCCTCCACACCTATACCTCTTTGCCAAAAATAGCCGATCTACAAGCTCACAACGCCTCGCAGCGCAAGGCGTTGTGAGCTTGTAGATCTGCTATTTTGGGCTAAAGTTCTCCTCAGAAAAGGGATGCTAGGGTTCAAGTGGTTAATGTAAAACATAAAAAATCATAGCACACACATTTTTAGCGGACCCCCTTTAGTAACTCTGAGGACCCCCTAGGGGTCCCGGATCCCCTGTTGAAGACCCCTGGCATAATGAATTAATTGATTGGCCACAGGAGTGCACCACCCCATGGTCACATCCTAAAGCTAATGGTCATCTCAGGCAAAGTGTCCTGTCACTGTATAAAAGGATATTTGAGATTGAAATAGGTTTATAATCAGAGCATCGTGGAATTAAGCTGGATGAAAGGTTGTGTGGTCTCTGTGTCTGGACGGACAGAATTCCCTTATTGCCTCTCATACACAAACATGCACGCACGCACGCACGCACGCACGCACGCACGCACGCACGCACGCACGCACGCACGCACGCACGCACGCACACACACACACACACACACACACACACACACACACACACACACACACACACACACACACACACACACACACACACACACACACACACACACACACACACACATATATACAAACAGCCGTGTAGTGAGGGACATTAACAGATAGATGTCATTGACCTGGCCGGGTTGCATCTTCTGAGAGTGAAGTAGTGACCTATACAGTATGATCAGCAAGGTGTGTGTGTGTGTGTGTGTGTGTGTGTGTGTGTGTGTGTGTGTGTCTACCTATATGTTAGATCTGATGCACTTGACATTTGTACAGACGCCACTACTTTTTTCAGCCGCTTTACTGTCTATTTACCTCTTTTGGTGGATTCATACTTTCAACCTGGCAACGTCAAATTGTACATTTCTGAAAACGGGGAAACTTGCCGATCTACAAGCTCACAACGTGCCATTCCCAGTCACACTGTGTGCACTGTTTAGAGAAGTAAATAAAAGAGCGATCTTTCTCAGTAAATCAATCTGATATTTGTGATGTTTAGTTATTGCTAAGCATATTTATGCATAGTTAATGCACTATGGGCCAACGGTTTGCAGCGTACATGATGTGAGTGCTGTCACATTGCAGGTGCCAGGTTGTCCAGGGACATGAGTTAATGACTGTGTTTTCTCTGGGAGGACATTGTCTCATAAACAAAAGTGTAATATATTTAAAATGATTGCTGCTCTCTAGATAAAACTAATGATGCACCCATTTGTCATCCCCTCTTTTTCTACTAATGCCTGCCAGGTTTCTACAGCTAAATGCCACACTGAGAGTCAGACATTGAGCTGGATTTTGGATTTCATGCCGAAATGTCAGAGTATGAAATCACAGAATATAATCAAATGTTACAATGACAGCATTTCAAAATGGAATCCACACACAGAAAAGCATCAGCATCAATGTATCCATTTATAACTCAGAGAGTGTACACATGTAACCAAATGGACCCATTTATTTTATACCCTTCTTAAAATTAAGGATTTTATTGGGCAGTTGAGCACATGTCTGTAGAATACAGTCAAGTGTAGACTTTGTCTCATCACCAGCGTTTAAAATGAAGGATTTTATTGTGCAGTTGAGCACATGTCTGTAGCATACAGTCAAGTGTAGACTTTGTCTTATCACCAGCGTTTAAGACACACTTGAAAAGTGCACATGTCATTTATTAGCTTGTGCCTATATACTACCACTTGGTCATTTCGTAGCTTTTGTCACTGCTAGTGTTACTGTGAATGCAGAAAATGACCAAGTGTGGTCAGCTACACTGTTGTAGAGTCGCCGTAGTGTTGCTTAACATGGGAATACTGTAAATATAAAGGAACATATAAAGCCTTGGGTAAAAAGAACAGCAAGAACAAACAGGAGTTGTGTGGAGAGAAAAGGGGAGTGGAAAAGGTGAAACAAAAAGATATGATTGGTTGTCGTCAGTGGTGTAAAGTAACTAAGTACATTTACTCAAGTATTGTACCTAAGTGCACTTTTTGGGATTTTTTTTTTTACTTTACTGGAGTATTTCCGATTTTCAGTACTTTTACTTCTACTCCACTACATCTCAGAGGCAAATATTGTACTTTTACTCCACTACAATTATTTGAAAACTTTAGTTACTAGTTACTTTGTAGATTTTGATTATTATTACAAAACATGCATTACCCACTTCAGCCCTATATCCATTTATAGGCCTTTTGAAAATAGCAGATCTACAAGCTCTGCGTCGCGATGCGACACATTGTGAGCTTGTAGATCTGCTATTTAAAAAAAATATTGTTAAACATAAAATATTTGAAAACTTGTGAAATGAACACTCTGCATAATGAGTACTTTCTACTTTGGTACTTTAAGTACATTTTGATACCAATACTTTTGTACTTTTACTCAAGCACATTTTGAATTCCGGACGTTTACTTGTAACAGAGTATTTCTACAATGCAGTAGCAGTAGAGTACTCTTTCCACCACTGGTTGTCGCCACTCAGTGACAAAAAGACAGGCTATATATAAAACCATTTTCAGTGGAAGACAGCAACATGAAGATGTAAAATGACGACCAACACTTGTTGCTCCGTGACGAGCTAAGAAGCTGCAAAATGTTGAGCTGTTGTAAACTTGTTTCTTCTTTGATAGTGAAGCATCAATCAATCATGTTTTTGTTTCACCATTTCCCCCCCTCTCCTTTCTCCACACAGTTCCTGCTTATAATGGGGGGGGGGGAGAATAAATTCTAGCCCTCAGACAGTTCCTTGTTTTTCTTGACCCAAGCCTATATATTTTCTGGCCCCCCAGAGTCATATTCAAAGGAAAAAAACACCAGAGGGCGCTGTTTTCCATTTTCCTTTTTTGTTTACTATCGGTTCCCAGATTGCTGAGAGAGTGACAGGAAAGGTGAAAGAGAGAGAGTGAGAGAGGATGACATGCAGCAAAGATTCTCGGGCTGGGCCCGATCGAACCCTGGCCAGCTACAGCCAGGCATGACTAGCCTTATTTATGTGATGTGCACCCTTACCAGGTGAGCTACCAGAGTGCCCCTACTGCCACTTACATAATAGTCTTATTATGGTGCAGTTATGTTTTCCTTTTTCTTCAGTTTTCTGATTCTTTTTTTTGTGCCTGTCACCAACACAAAGAAGCTCAAATAAGTGTGAAACTGTCTGGTTTTGCGCTTTATATTGTTATTTTTATATGAAGATTTATATGCAACTGAAAATAGCCAGGCTAATTGTCACAACACCTAATATGACAGCTAGGTTTTAGTGGTGAAATTGAATGAGATTCAAGGTCCATGACCTTGAAATGGACTTGACATTAGTCGTGACGCCTGGACCCTGTATTTGTCTTGGACTCCAAGGAGTTGGTCTCGTGTAGGCTACTGAGGCCTGGGTTTTAAGCCTCGGGAGCATTCCACGGAAACAGTGGCTGTGTAACGTATATCTAGATGTGCCTTTGACTGTCCTCCATGCAACAAAGCTTCTGCGCCGAGCGTGCCTGCTAAAAATCAATACCCATGTATTCCCCGTGGCAGACAACCTTGACAGGTGTCCTTCCACAGTCACTGTCACCAAAGACCTTTTCACATTGCTTTATTAACCCATTGAGACCTAGAACGCATCTGTGTCATTTTTTGATTTGAGCTAAAAAGCATTATTTTACACTTTGGCTATTCAAAAATAGCAGATATACAAGCTCGTAGCGCGGCACCGAGTGCCACGCTATGAGCTTGTAGATCTGCTATTTTTGAGAAACCGAGAAAATGTGTGCAAATTAATATATTTATATTATTTTAAAGTGAACATTTTGAACTCAAATCTTTGCTTCTGGGACCCCCTGGAACAAAACATTTTGAGATGGGGGTCCGCGGCCAAATACATATCATTTTGGGGGTCCTTGACATGAAAAAGATTGAGCACCACTGATATAGAAACATACGTTTTTTCAGAAAACTGTTTTAGGAGACATGTAGAATCGGCTTAATGGGTCTTGATGGGTTAAACTTTTGCTGTGATGTGCTGCACTGTACTCCACCGCACCGGCCCTTTTTTAGATCTCCCCTCAGTGCACTGTAGACAGGAAAACTATTTGCCATTGCACTGCCAGCAAAAGGTTAAAAACGGCGGCGTGACCATGACCTCATTACAAAAAGGTGCATGGTTAAGAGCTTCACACACCTGGTAGATTTATTTTAAAGTTGCCATGGTGCTTTCTAAATACTGTAACCCTAAGCATTAAACCCAAGCAATTTAGTGCAATACAGTAAAGGGATAGTTCACCCCGAAAATTACTTTTTTTCCTATCGATTAATCACCCCATGGAGACTTGAATTCATGGATATTTTTGAGAGTGTGTACACGCTCTAAAGAAACACCCTGTCCATTTGTGGGATGTGTTTAGACTGAATTGTGGGCGTGCACTTCTGTTCATATAATATACGGTGGGGGCGTGGCTGCGAAAAGGGTGCGTGTTTGGTAAAAAAGGCTCTGCAACGCGTCATGATTGGTTGCCACGTCTGCTTATCGTAAGTGACATTGCCCTTGTTTTTCTTTGAAGGTGCTTGTAAAGACCGGTGGTTGCGGCTTGTCCCCGTTTCTAAAACGTCGTTGATATTTGGTATGCGGTATTGGTTGATATATTGATATATTTCACATACACTCTCATATTGGATATGTTATCCAATTAATTTGTTTAGTTTGTGTCGCATTCCTAAGCCAATAATTTGATGACTGGCAGCGGTTCCGGTAGGAGACACAAAGAGTCTCCTTTGTATCTCCTACCGGAACCGATGCCTACCTGGTCATCAAATTATTGGCTTAGGAATGCGACAAAAACAAAAAGATATCCATGAACTGACTAATCGATATAAAAAAAAGTTTTTGGGTGAACTATGCCTTTATGCCCTGTGCAGCCTACCCATCACCATGCAAACCAGACTCACTCAAGAATCTAATAACTGGGACAAGTCCAAAAAATCTTCCAGCTCACATGGCCCAGCATCTCACGCATCTTTTCCCTGCCCAGGTATATACGTCATCTTTTACTGGCATTGACATGCTGCTGGTAAGGCAGCCTGTTTTCACTGGAGGGAAGCCCCTGCTTTCTGGCAGCTCCTGTCTCACTGGCTTCAAAAAAAAAACTCCACCAGTTGAGGCTTCAACAGAGCGGTCAGTCAATCAGCATGATGGGTAAAAGTTTTTTTACCCCGGATGAGCATTCATAAAGGAAGCATGACACCGCATGGACCCTTGTCATTCTCGGTATGGGGCTGCCAGAAACGAACGCTGTATCTCATTCCGCACATGAGGCCCCCTGACTGTCGATTTGGCACCAAAGAGACATGTGGATTGGAGACAGTGAGGAGAGATTGTTACCTTTCGCTTGGCATGTTTATCCCGTTGAATCCGGGAAAGCATCTCTGTCATTTTTACATTTCTTCGGCTATTTATTTTTTTTATCCGGGAAAGCATCTCTGTCATTTTTACATTTCTTCGGCTATTTATTTTTTTTATCCGGGAAAGCATCTCTGTCATTTTTTACATTTCTTTGGCTATTCAAAAATAGCAGATATACAAGCTCATAGCGCGGCACCGAGTGCCGCGCTATGAGCTTGTAGATCTGCTATTTTTGAAAAATCATGAAAATGTTTGCAAATATTTCAATCTTTATTTTTATTAAGCGGACATTTGTACCTCAAATCTTTGCTTCTGGTGGTCCCTGGAACTAAATATTTTACAAATGTTCGCCTTAAAAAAAAATATATATATATATATTCCAAGATGTGCACATATTTTCACACATTTTAAAACATAGCAGCTCGTCGAGATCTTGTAGATCTGTTATTTTTGAATATAGTCAAATAAATCTAAATATGACACAGATTATTTTCCCGGTCGTAATGGGTTATTCATCATAATGAGGAAATGCAGGTGACACTGAGTACACAGTGGAGAAATATTGTGCAATCGCAGTTGTGTGTGTGTGTGTGTGTGTGAGTGAGTGTATTTTTAGAATGATGGTCTCCAATAAAGATGAGTTCGTCGTTCACACTCAAGGGCTCTTTTGAAAATGCTATTTCTTTGTGAGGCGGCCGGGCGGCTGTTAAGCCGCGTGTTTCAACAGTCCATCCCTCAAATGTAAAGTGCATTTCACCCGAGTCATTGAGAGTTGTTGTTTATTCCCCACGGTATAGGAAATCATAGTACTTTCATCATAATCACAAGCATGCTGCATCATGTCATCTCATCTCACCCAGCTGGTGACCCAACAAACACTTGAGCTTCTTTATGTAACATACTGTAGGCCTACTTGTCTCTCTTTGATGTTACATCACATCACACTCACAAAAAGAAAGAAAGAAAAAAGAAAAAAACAAGACAGCTTCATATTTTTGAACTGGCAGCCCATGGTTACGTATCGCTTTCTCTTGGGGTGAAGGCAACTGGGAACATTAATGATACTTTTTAAATCTATGTTAGGGCCCAGGCAGTCAGTGTCACCCTCATTAGCAGCCATCAGCCACATCACAGTTAGTTTAATCTCATATGAAACCTTTCACATCTGAGACCCCCCCAGTGGGCTGGCTTTCATTACATGTCTGAATGCCCTGAAGGTCACTGTGCACTCGCCCATTAATTATATTCCATATCAAAGTTAATAATAAACACACTGGCGGACCGGACTGACCGCACCTTATGCTCTGTTCAAGGGCGGTCCAATGAGCAGTCAGCCCGAGATGGATGGAGAACCGCAGGCGAGCCAAATGCACCGTGGGTTTGTTTGTTTTAGTTTTTTTCCTTCCTCTTTTGCCCATGACAAGACAAAAGGGATGGAAAAGGAGAAAGAAATAAGGCGGTGGTACTAGCGAGATTGAAAGTCCAAACCCACTGAGCATTTAGGGCTATTGGACGTCTAAAATACGTCTTAACGGTTAGGCTAAAACTAGGTTATAACTGGTCTCTAAAAGTGAAAGTTTTTGTCAAATCTGTTCTTAGCCTAGACGTTGATATATCTGTTTTTTAAGCATCTATGTATATATAAACCGTCTATATTATAGCCGTTGAATAGCGATCTGTACTATAGACGTCTATATATAGATGCTTAAAAAACACAGAATCAACGTCTAGCCTAAGAATAGACGTTGAAAAAAACGTTCACTTTTAGACTATAACCTGGTTTTAGACAGAGGTCTGAGAGCCGACTATGGCTCACTGGGGAAGTATTGTTTTTAATTATTTTTGCCTTCACACACGCCAACACAGTGATTTGGAGTGACGACAGAACTACATGTCAAACATTGTCTTTAAACCATTTAGACCGGGAAAGAATCGGTGTCATTTTTTAAGATTTATTTGGCTATTCAATAATAGCAGATATACAAGCTTTCTAGATCTACAATTTAATTTTCTTTTTTGAACATTTGTGCAAATCTTTAAATATATATTTATTAAGGCAAACATTTGTAACTCAAATATTTGCTTCTGGGGATTCTACAAATGTCTTCTAAATCCTACAGTATTTAAAAAAATGTTTCTATATCAGTGGTTCTCACCCTTTTTCATGTCAAGGACCCCCAAAATGATATGTATTTGGCCGCCGACCCCCATCTCAAAATATGTTGTTCCAGGGACCCCCCAGAAGGAAATATTTGAGTTACAAATGTTCGCTTTGAAAAATATGTATTCAAAGATTTGCACAAACTTTAACGATTAAAAAAATAAATAGCAGATCTACAAGCTCATAGCGCGGCACTCGGTGCCGCGCTATGAGCTTGTAGATCTGCTATTTTAAAAAATCTGAAAATGACACAGATTCTTTCCCGCTGTTAATGGGTTAATTATGCAGGATGCTTGAAAATATGAGGCTTTGCTTTTTCTGCCTGTTTTGTCATATGCCATCACACTCTGTCCTTCTCTACTGAGAGAGCCCACGGCTCTGAAAATACCAGCTTTGCTTTCCTTTCCCCCAAACTGCCAGTTGGCTAAATGTTGAGCAGCTTGCCAGAGACGCAGCGTGAGTTCCCTGTCACGTCAGTGTCTTTGTGCCATTATGTGAGCTGTAAGCAGAAGCTGTGTGAGCTGCATGTGTGCATGCTACGACATTAGGATGTGTTTCCTATTCAGATTACACACGTTGATGGGGGTGTGTGCCGCGCGTGCGTCAGTGCACGTGTATGCATATGTGTGTGTGTGTGTGTGTGTGTGTGTGTGTGTGTGTGTGTGTGTGTGTGTGGGCATGTGTGTGTGTGGGCATGTGTGTATCTGTGCACATCAGTGTAACCACTGTAGCCCTATTTTATACCTAGGATATTTGAAAATAGCCGATCTACAAGCTCACAACGTGTCACATTGCGACTTGTTGTGAGCTTGTAGATCTGCTATTTTCAATCATTTTAGTTCTTTTCCTTTTGTACTTTAAGTATATTTTGAAGCCAATACTTTTGTACTTTTACTCAAGTAACATGTTGAACACTAGTTACTTATAGTAAGTAAGTAAGTGATTTTCTTTGGTTAAAATAAGTGTTACTGTAAATAGCTCTATATTGTGATAGTACTCATTGCTATAGAGTGTTTGTTCAGTAAAAGGAGTCTCCATGTCTCTCCAACTCTTAATTAAACAGAAAATGCATTTTCGTTTCAGTTTAATTTCCAATTGTATCCAATCAGGATAGAGAACTCAATCAGGATATAGATTAAACAAGTGAAATTGGAAGTGATGACACTAAGAAATGAGCAGGCAAAATTGGAACTGGAACACTATAAAAATGAACCTTAAAAATGGGTACTTTCGCCTGATTGGCTGAGATGTTGACACCTACCGGAAAATGTATTTTCTGTTTATTAAAGAGCTGGAGAGACAGGGAGACTCCTGTTACTGAACAAACACTCTATAGCAATGACTACTATCAGAATATAGTTTTAACAAAATACTTTTTGTTTTAACCAAAAAATATCACTTACCCTACCTTTAATACTCTGTTACTTGTAACAGAATATTTCTATATTGTGGTATTGCTACTTTTACTTAAGTAAAATACTTTTTCAACCACTGGCACACGTGCAAACACTTGCTCTAGCCTGTGTCTGGGTTTTAGCGGGCATGCACTGAAATGTTGGGGGTGAGCAGCACTGTAGATGTCTGTGGATGTCGTCACTTTTTTGTCAACAAACACCTGTTTATTTCGTCGTTAATTAATTGTTTAACACAGTTTCAATTTGTCAAACAGTGTGCTGTTCATGAGATTAGCTGGCTAGCGTGCTGACGTTAGCAAGCGCAACCTCTAATCAGTGTCCAGATGAATTATAGGCGTTGATGTGGCCAGCTGTTGTTACTCTACCATACATCCTACTGTATATGGTATATCAATTATAAATAATGACGGATTCTGTATAACACAGCATAGGGAGAGATTGAATAAGTTATTTACTCACTCACTTGAAAATGCATAGGGTTTGCAGAGCACTAAAAGTTCTCTCACTATTGCTGCTTAAAATATCAAACTCCAATGTATCCAATTCAGTTTGATGAATCTGTTACATACAGGGGATTATTATATTGTATTAATGACAAAAATATTATTGTTTCGAATGTCACCTGATCTGATTGAAATACAGGTTTATTTCCCTACTCAATAGCCAAAGACTGTGTTGACACAAAACATATATATTTTTAGAGCAGCACTAAAACAGTGTATACAGTATTGTCCCAGAGAGGGGCACTACACTACAGTGATGCATACAGCTCTGTGAGAGAGTTAGCAGAGCATCAGTACATAAGCGCTTGTACAGACACACACACACACACACACACACACACACACACACACACTGCACGTACGCACATACTGTACACCAATGACACATTTTTAGCATGATTCCTACATTGTCACACTGGCATGCCTACTCAGACATGAATATATAAGGAATCTTTCATGTCTTCATCATATTATGGTCAATTTAAGGCATGTTTTATTGATTTGATAGACTGTAGATTCAAAATTGGCACGTTCAGACAAACAATATATTTGTGGAACCTTGCTAAATTGATAGATCTTAATAATTTAGTCAGTTCAGTGCCTCTCATGTGAATACAAGGATGGTATGTAAGGAAACAGCTTTGTCACAGTCAGCCATATCTATATCCGTCATTGTTTGCATTCTTCAGTGGTGGAAAAAGTACTCAAATGTTTTATTTAAAAGTATCAATACTGCAATGTAGAAGTACTCTGTTTCAAGTACAAGTCCAGAATTCAACATTTACTTGAGTAAAAGTACAAAAGTATTGGTATCAAAATGTACTTAAATTACCAAAAGTAAAAGTACAACAATGTTTGAAAATAGCAGATCGACAAGCGCACGCGTTGTGAGCTTGTAGATCGGCTATTTTCAAATAGCCTAGGTTTAAAATGGGGCTAAAGTGGTTAATGTATGTTTTATAATGTAATAATTTACATCTGAAAAGTAACTAGTAGCTAAGGTTTTCAAATAATTATAGTGGAATAAAAGTAAAATATTGCCTCTGAGATGTAGTGGAGTAGAAGTAAAAGTATAGACAATTGGAAATACTCCAGTAGGATAAAAAGTACCTCAGAATTGTGCTTAAGTACAGTACTTGAGTAAATGTACTTAGTTACTTTACACCACTGGCATTCTTTGACCTTGTTTTGCCACCCCGCATTGCTCATTATCAGACACTGTATCTCTGACATCGAGTGTGATGGCTGTACGTGTGGACAGTGAATGCCTGTGAATGCTGTTTCACCAGAGATCAATCAGAGCTGGTGGTAGATAGCTCTCATGCATTGAAGGAGGCATGAGCTCGGCTCTAGGCTCTCCCTAGGCTGGCAGAGGGAGTGTAGCGCCCAGGATTACTTAGACAACTGGCACTGGGTGAAAAAATGGGTTAGAAAATCGTGGGATAAACATTTAGAAGAAAAAAAAGCTGGTGGTATAGTCTCCTCTCTCAGCCACAGCTGCTGGTGTTGTGCTTTTAATGATATTACAGGCAAATGTCAGCTTATAATTGTTTTAATTTAATTGTCTTCTGGATTCCTGCTTAAGCCGTTTAGACCTGCGGCCGATTCTACAAAATGTCTTCTAAATCTAACAGGTTTCTGAAACACTTATGTTGCTATAATATCAGTGTTTCTCAAACGTTTTCATGTCAAGGACCACCAAAATTAGTATGTATTTGGCCGAATCAAAGATGTGCACACATTTTTATGATTTTTCAAAAATAGCAGATCTACAAGCTTGTAGAGTGCCGCGCTATGAGCTTGTAGATCTAAAAAATTACATGCTTTTCCCGGTCTTAATGGGTCAAACAATTGGACTGATCCACCCAGAGATTGCTATGACAGGCGATATGCAAAACATTGCTTTCTTGATTGAAATTTGTATTTTAGTGTGTTTATGTACATCATGGCATGATTCATATCGTAAACAACCATGTGCTTCATGGTCTCCTAAAGGCTAAAGTGGCAGGCATATATGTCACACAGACAAAGGAAATCAATCAAAGTCCGGGGGTCTTGGTTTTCCATTGTCTTTGGCTTCACTGTTCACATGTGGATCCTCATAGGCTGGACTCAGTCGCGTGCAGCAAGCGTTTTCCCCATACACACCCATTAATTCCGCCCCCCTTCCCCGCGGCACGACGGACGCTTCAAAAAACATGTGAATTCCATAGGAAATACGAGAATGGCGGACGTACACTACAGACATCACTAGGACAATGACATTACAATGTTACAGCCTTAAAGGCTGATTCATAGACCAGATGTTTCATACACGGACCAGACTCAGGGGTCCGCACAGGCTAAAAGGATGCAATAGGCTCTGTGCACAGCAGCCATATTATCACTTCCTTCACAGGTGTTACCAATGATACTAATGAAGGCTCTGTTCCATTTAGTGTAGCACAGTGGTTCTCAGCCTTTATAATTTCCACGACCCCCATAACTCTGAGAGTGTACAAATGGAACCAAATGGCATTTGTACACTCTCAGAGTTAACTATATAGCCTGTGGGCACGTCTGGTCATGTCTGTGCAAAGCTCAATTGTTAGGACCATTCCATACCTGCTAATCATGTACCGGCATAGCTTGGCATGAAATCATTTCACATTGACGTTATCTTCAGACTTGGCAAATGAGTTTGGCATGATTTATGTCCTCCCTAAAAAAGGAATTAATTGCATTTCTTTACAAACTATAATAATTTGTAACGTCATTCACAACTGGATTATTAGTCCATGCTTTTTTTAAAGCATTTTTTTCTCCATAGTCTGTAATGAAATGCAATGAATTAAAGGACAAATGACAGAGTACTGTCCGTCCTTACAGTGTATGTGCCCTGTACTGCCCTGACAAATGCCACAATAAAATACCAGTAGATTCCACACGCCATTCTGTACAGACGTCTGTCATTCAGTGCTCTGTGTAAAGGTCAGCAGTGCTCTTACTAGTGTAGAAAGGGCAAAAAAAGACTGGAGATGCCGACGTATAGAGAGAGATGAGACAAAACTTCTATCTGATAGGAGCTCCTTGAAACAGTCACCTTGAACAGCGTGCAGGGTGGAATAAGTCTCCCAGTGACACAGCGTATCATCATACAATCATCATCATACAATAATTCCCCAAACGTCTGTCTGTCACCAAAATCGTGTCTGTCCCCAAACTCTCTTCTGCCCGGTTTTCCTCCTCAGTAATCTCTCAAGAACAGATTCTGCTCTGCGTTGGAATCTGTCCTGAAGGTTCGTCATAACGTGTACGCACTGGCCTACAAGTGGGCGTGCCTTCAGATCAGGAAGCAGGCCGCGCTTTACCCAATAATGTATGGGCGAGATTCACGTGTCCGTCGATCCTTCCCCCCTCGAAACTAATTTAACAATAGCGTCCGCGGAGCAGACAAAACCACGGAAAGATATTCACATTTTAACTTGCTCTTTCATCATAGAAACAAGTGGGCTTATAACCAAAACGATCCATTTTCTCTGGGAGAAGTGGTGTTAGTGTTCCGTGTAGAAATATTGTTAGTGGGAATGAAAACATAGTCGCACCACTGGAAGTGATGCACTGAAGGCAGACCAAAACCCCGGTTTCCTTGCGCACGTGTGCTACGTCGTCATTGTCCCAGAGCCAACTGACATATGAACAAACAGCAGAGGTCGCTGTTTTTCCTTTTCAGTTGGCTTTGGGTTCCCAGATTGCCTCCTCAGTGGCTGGAGCAATTGATCTGTATTTGCACACGGGCATTGACCATTAGCATATGCACGGAACAGCGACGCCATTCCCAACATTTAAGCTGTTCATTAGCGTTTTTGTGTAAAAGAATTCGGGCTATGGTCGAGCTATCGTCGGCATGCTTACAGCCGTCGCCATGGTTACAGCCCCCCAAGCTATGGGAGGAAGGGGTCCTCCTTGGGGCCAAAAAGGTTTGGGACTATTGCTGTACAGCACAGCACATATAACCCAAAGTCTGTTGATACTTTGACTGTACACATATCCGGTTGTGGACTAGGTCCTTGGTTCTCAAAGTGGGGTCCAGGGACCCCCAGGGGTACTTGAGGGGGTTCCAGGGGGTCCCCAGCTAAATGATGGATAGGAACCAAATGGACCCTTATGGGTCTGTAACTCTGAGAATGTACAAATGGAACCAAATGGACCCTAACGGGTGCATTTGGTTCCATTTGTACACTCTCAGAGTTAAATTGACATAGATTTTACAATATAAATTGCAGTCCAAGTGATAGAAATGCCATTAAATGGGGATCTGTAGCCCTAATGCATGTCAAACTGGGGGTCCTTGAAATTAAAATGATTGAGAATCACTGCTAGAGCTGTAAAAAAAATCTTCTCTTATGGGGGTTTCTGGCATATCTTTTGAAATGGGGGTCCCCGGGCTAATAAGTGTCAATGTGGGGGTCCTTGACATGAAAAAGTTTGAGAACCACTGGACTAGGTTATACAATTCCTGAGAGTGAGATAGAGAGGGAGTATAGAAAAGAGCGAGGTATGGTTGGTGGACATGCCCTGTTATTCTCGTACTGTTCCGTATGGCCATATTGAACACATAGTTGCTATATGTGGCCTGCTCTTCCTGTATGGCTGTGAGGAGGACACAACGCTTCTATAGAATAGAGCCCTGTGCCTTACACTGCAAAAAACACAGGTGCTCTCAGGGCTGTGAATTAGGCCAAACAGACAGACACCTGTCCTCACAGTGGGTGGGCTCAAAAATGCCACACTTCAGATTTCGCCCACAGCCTGGAGATAACAAACAACAGTGAGATAGGAAGGATGCTCAGCCACAGTGGCAAACGTATGATAGTCTGTAGCTCTCGGATTGCTCATTGTTACTTGACAGCATGATGCTGTACAGACTGTATGGTACGGTGTTAGCTGGTTCACCGGACCATGGGTCCAAGTGGTGGAAAAAGTACTTAAGTAAAAGTATCAATACCGCAATGTAGAAATACTGTTACAAGTAAAATGCCTGTGTTCAAAATGTTACTTGAGTAAAATAAGTACAAAAGTATTGGCATCAAAATTGAAAGTACCAAAAGTAAAAGTACTAAAATATTTTAAAATAGCAGTTCTACAAGCTCACAACGCGTCGCGATGCAACGCGTTGTGAGCTTGTAGATTGGCTATTTTCAAATATGTATAAAATAGGGCTAAAGTGGTTAATGTAATTGGAAATACTCAAGCAAAGTGAAAAATACCTACACATTTTACTTAAGTACATTACTTGAGTAAATGTACTTAGTTACTTTACACCACTGCATGGGTCTAATACTGTATGACTTATACAGACATATACAATGTTTAGAGTTCTGTAAACATTGCTCTTTTCATTATCCCTGAAGTTTGCCTTGCCACTTAAAAGTGTTTAGCTTGTCTACCTCTGATCACAGAAATATATTTTCAATACATGAGCTATCATAGTCACCCAGCCTATATGATCTATTTGAATGAAATGCAGAGGGAGCAAAATATTTTACCTGTAATTTACCAGATTCCGGCAGTATAATACTGCACACTATGCTCTGTATAAATATATCTGACCAGTCTGTGCCCCATGACGCACAAGGCATGCACTTTAACACAATATCCACATGGATAACAAGCTCAAACAGCCATACCGTAATAAGAGCTAATGTGTAATGTGCTCTATTCTCTATAACACCTGTAACGCATCTGTGTCACTTTAGATTTCTTCGGCTATTCAAAAATAGCAGATCTACAAGCTCATAGCGCGGCACCGAGTGCCGCGCTATGAGCTTGTAGATCTGCTATTTTTGAAAAATCTTGGGGAAAAAAATGTTTTTTTCAAAAAAAAATAGGATTTTTTAAGAATCGTCTCAGGTCTTAATGGGTTAAATTCATGCACTCTAGCGATCTAGTTTCCACCATACGTGTGCACAACAACAAAACAAACACGTAGATACAGTGAGAACAAACAATAATTGCCACGGTGGGCCTGGTGATGACAATATCAATTACAATATGCTATAGCTGCCACAGTGCACGTACATGTACAGTATACAACTCATTTGTGTTACAGGCCCTAACTTCATAGAATTGGATGCATCTTAATCAAGTATCACAAATGCAGGCTCCGACAGTAATGTAATATCATTGACATCACGACAGGGGAACAATATAGCCAATTAAGCTTAGAGTCATGTTTATAAACATGTATCACTTCACTTCAAGTGTAAATATAACACATCTCTGCACGCACGCATGTTTATTGGGTAAAAAGGACCTTAAAGACTTCCTTTTGAAGAATTGTCCTTCATGATTATTCTCTCTCTCCCTCTCTCTCTCTTGCCCAGGCCAGGTGTGTGTGTGTGTGCTGACATCATGGTGTAACAGGAGTAAAGATGAGCATTAGCAGTGATGAGGTCAACTTCCTGGTCTACAGATACCTACAGGAGTCAGGTATTATTCCACGCGCGCGCACACACACACACACACACACACACACACACACACACACACACACACACACACACACACACACACACACACACACACACACACACACACACACACACAAAATTGGGCATTTCAGATTAATCCTTCATAATGTGGCTCAGCTGACCTGTTAGGGCAATACATTATAGACCACTACTCACTCACAGGAGGAGGTTATGCTGTATAGTTAGACAGTGGATGCCGTCCGTGCGTGTAGTTGGGACAGCCGTGGGAAAGTTGATGAGTTGTGAGAATCTTGTCGTCTCCTCATAGAGCTATTCAGTTCAAAGTGGTAACGTTTTAACGTGTCCACCTCATAGAGTTAAAAATAGGTCCACGATTATGATTAACGTCATGTTTCAGCTCGATGCCATAGTTGCAGTAGCCTATAGCTGTTGTGAAGAGTATTTACGCATCTGTGTTAGATTTCATCTTCAACCTGCACTGTTGTTTAAATTGTAGGGCAACTTGCCAACTCTACTCACAAGTGCCCTTGTATTAGCCTAGTATCTGTGATATATTCTAACTCGTAATGATACAACTTGTGTGTAACTGGCTGTTAAATACACAACTTTATATAATGTAACTTGTAACCGGACCGTGGTGTCTCTGTCTGTCTGCCGAGACCACAGTCTGTACGCAGCAGCAACAACTAGCTCTCTTTTTCCTGTTGTAGGCTACCTTCACAATAAAGTGTCTCCGATTTACCGCCCAATGCAGCACATTTTACACTGGTTATTAGTAACAGGAAATAGGTGTAACCTAACAGCGTGTGACAAACTATTTTCGTTCTACGTCTCTCTCTCTCTCTCCCAGAAACACACGCACACTGTTAAGAGAGAGAGAGAGAGAGAGAGAGAGAGAGAGAGAGAGAGAGAGAGAGAGAGAGAGAGAGAGAGAGAGAGAGAGAGAGAGAGAGAGAGAGAGAGAGAGAGAGAGAGAGAGAGAGAGAGAGAGAGAGAGAGAGAGAGAGAGAGAGAGAGAGAGAGAGAGAGAGAGCTTGCAAAGCAGAGGATTTGAAATGTGCCTAATTTTGCGGTGATAATTAATGAACAGCCGTGTCATTATCAACCGGTCAGGATGTCCGGAGAGATTTATTTTTTCCGGTCTTTGTCATAAAAAAACGGTCAAAACCGTCAATTATCGGACTAATGCGACCTCTGACACACACACACACACACACACACACACACACACACACACACACACACACACACACACACACACACACACACACACACACACACACACACACACACACACACACACACACACAGCACGAGAGAGAGAGCGAGCTGACTTGCAGATGTTGCCATCCTTAGATCCAGCACTCAAAGTGATCACAATAGGACTACAGGTTACTAACACCTCTTAGCATTTTCCTCTGCATATAAAAACACAAGAGCACACATTATATTCTTCATGATATTATATGTTCTTCTTGATTTTAACCAAGGCAGATTACTCAGTGTCCCAAAAACGGACTGAATTTTAATGCATTGTATATCTTTTCGTGTGTTCTAAGTTACTCTCTCCAGATGGCTAATGTTTCAAAGGGTCGTCTATATCAGTAATGTGCGCTGAGGCAGTTTTTAAGATGACTCTGATGACTTTCAAGGAAAGGACCCACTGTAACTCATTCAGAGTTTTGCTGAAGTTTGAAAATGTGAAAAATGTTTTTTTATTTTTGTGTTCAAACAAACACGTTGCTGGAAGACCAATACACCCCATATATACTTCCTCCACATAGTCATTTAGTGGGAATTAATACATATTTATTTTAAATTCATCAATGAATTGATTGATTAATTAATTGATAAACTCTGAAACCACTTTGGACAATTGACAGTTCATTGAGAATATTAGTGGGAAATTATAGATGGAGAGTTTCAAGAGCTGCAAACGCATTACATTCATAACATCAGCTGAAGTGAGTGTAGTTTGAAGTTTAAAGTAATACTAGGTCACTTTTTCAAAAAAGATTAAGTAAAAAATCTTTTGTGAGTGGCAAACGTTTCACAACACCCACTCCATGAATTTCACCCCCGAAAGCCTTTTATAAACATATATTCTATTGAAAGTGGACAGAGTCGTCTTTCCCGTGAAAATGATCCGGCCGGAAAACGGAAACGGAAATGCACCGGTTTCCTGTTTGTCCCGGAACTACCGTGCTAGTAACAAAAAGGAATTTCACACTGTTTTATGGCATTATAGGATTTGAAGATGGAAAAACAACAGCAAAAGAAAACAGCTCACGGTACCTAAAGCTCCACTGGCTAAGAGAAACGATCCGCAGATAGTATAAAACAATTAAAACGCTTTTTGAAACGCTTCCGGTGAAAACAAATGGAATTCTGGGTAATGCAGGAATCCACTAAAGACCTGCAATGACAGTAGTGATCAGCAGAGGTTTCTAAAAATCGTTATTTTTGTACTTACCAAGTATATATGGCTTTAACTATCATGCAAGTACTATGCCGCAGCAGTGCCTGTGAATGTAAACTTTTTAGATTTGACTCAACTTTATGGAACTTCATTTGTGCCAGACATCACAGTCTCACTGGACTGCATACTAAAATAGTCAGATAGTTAGATAACAATGCTAGAACATTATAAGAGAACTGTATATATAAAACATTATTGAAAGTTATCTCACGGGTATGTGAGATGATAAATCTAAAGGCCTACTAAGTATTGATGAGTGATAAAGGAATTTTCTTTAACGTTTGCTTGCTCCTGCACATCTTAACGCCCTCTTCACAGCATGCCAAACCATGGGAAAAACTCCAGGCTAGATGAAGGCTGGCATCGGGCGTTGCATCTCCATTGACCAGTTTAGAATCAACACTTTATTGATGGCCAGTTGGCCTTCGGGGTTTTTACCGTATGCGTCAGGTATCGCGTGTGAACAATACAATTTGGCTCTTCTATAAAGGACATTACACCTTTGTCTTTCTTTTGTACAAAAAGGGGGAAAAAAGAAAGAAAGAAAAAAAGATTCAATGTCACTTATCAAGTGATTTAGTGGGGATATGTTTTTGCACTTAGAAACAACAGTACATTTATCAGAGGACAAAAACATTGCCTTAATGACAGAATCCCAAGACTTCCACAGAAAGGTACTATAATTAATCAGACTGGAGGTGGCTTGGGTCTCATCTGGGAACAGAGAGTTGAGACAGGGGTGGATAAAAATCTATCCGCTCAACAATCAAACACAGACACACGCGCACGCATACACGCACACACGCACACACGCACACACGCACACACACACACACACACACACACACTCACACACACACACACACACACACACACACACACACACACACACACACACACACACACACACACACACACGCGCGCGCGCAGTGATCTAATCAGGTTAATAGGGACAAGCTTGCATGAATTAGTTGTTACATTGAAAGGGTGAGTAGCAGAAGGGTCAAATGCTAATTACAAATTGTCTCAGTTCATAGCGAATAAAGATTGTAATTAATCCTGCACAGGACTAAATTCACAGCAATTTACCACACTAATGTACCTGTGAAGTCTGTTTTTTTACAAACAGCTCCTTACATTTTTTTCTCATGAGGATAATTAAAAAGCTCAAGGCAACTTAACCCATTGATACCTGGAACGCATCTGTGTCACTTTAGATTTCTTTGGCTATTCAAAAATAGCAGATATACAAGCTCATAGCGCGGCACCGAGTGCCGCGCTACGAGCTTGTAGATCTGCTATTTTTGAAAAATCGTGATTTTTTTATTTTATTTTTTTTTATTGTTAGGATTTTGATTTTTTTTAGACGCTGCCTCAGGTCTTAAAGGGTTAACACTGAAAAAAATGATATCGTTCGTAGATTTGCAAGGGCAAAATCAAGATCATGGGATATTAAAGAGGTAGTCCAGCTCCCCCAAAAATACAATTCAGATACAAAAAGTTTTGTGCTGACATTAGCTATGATGAAAATAGTCTCGCAAAAATGATTCATAGTATTTATCTATTGATAGATGTGCATGTGTATGATCGCCCCCATTCCTGTATTTGGTCACAAATGTTGAAAGATGTACTTCAGGTAATTGCATGTACTGTAGTTACCGTATTTATTTAAAGGTAGGATAAGTGGTTTTCTTTTGTTCAAACTAGAAGCTCGCCCCCGCTACGCGGGGGCTCGCGTCTAGCCCGCGGCCACGCCCACGTAGCGCCCGCGGCCACTTGGCAACTCATATAAGTGGCGTAGCGTCATGAGGGTCAGTGGGGCCGTGGCTCGGTCAGTGAAGACCCTGTAGTGCGGATGATATGTGGCATAGAGGGGCAGATTGTAAATCCCCAGAGGAAACATCCGTGGGCTACCATTGGTTCAGCGATGTGTGCGGTCGCCCTGCGGCCCCTCCTCCTCCACCAATGTGCAGTATTGAGAGCCCTGACGTCACAACAATTGGAGCGATGGGCACTGCACTGTGGTTGGTTAGGGTACACCTAGGGCCCAGGTAGAACCCAGTTAAAGCCTGCATGGGCAAACCCAGGTAGGACCCGCCTTGGTCCCACATAAACATGGGTAGTTGGGGCCCACCTAAGGGCCAGGTAGAAGCTACTTATAGCCTGCATGGGCATCGCAGTTGGGACTGAAGTGGATGGCGCTGACATTGCTGACATGGGGTCCATATGGTTTAGCCCACCTTGAAACCATATGGGAACTACGCTGGCATGCTGGCTGTAATGCAAACGCTGCATCATACCTGCAGTGTGTAGTTTGATGTTGTGTGTGTAGCAGATATACCTGCAGTGTGTAGATCAATGTCCATATGAAAGTCAATGCCCAGCAGTGTTTTTTTTCCCCAGCAGAGTTTCTAGTGTCTCTGTCTCTCTCTGGAAGAGGTTGCACATGAACTCTGCAGCCGCACTGAGGCGCTCCAACACAAACACTCTGACATTAAGCTGCTTCACACAACAAACATCAGCACGATGCTGCTGTTTGTCCAAAAGACACAATCTCCTCTCCCACCGACGTCATGTGTTCATTTATCGACAGCCGTACAGACTCCTTTTGACACATTTTACCTCGTTTATCCAGCTCTCACTGACTCATCGGGCTGTTATTTTGCTGCGATCAAGTCAACGGTGTGAGAGATTAGCTATCACAGACGGACGGACAGGGGGTGAAACATAGTCTTGCGCCATGCCTTTCGGCCTGGCGGAGACAATAAAAAAAGGAAAGTAAAGGAAATGAGCATTTCTGCAACAAAAGTAGTCAACAAACTATACTATGAAAACATGGGCCACATTGTCAAAGAATGTAAGAAAGAGGCAGTCATGTAGAAAATAGCCGATCTACAAGCTTACAAAGCCTCTCAACGTGAGGCGTTTTGAGCTTGTAGATCGGCTATTTTCACAATATGTACTTGTGGAACGGAGTCAAACAGAATGGGGGGGTCCCCAGATCAAGTACGTTTATTTGGGGGGGGGGGGGGGGGGGCGGCGTGAAAGGGTTGATAAGCACTGCTGTAATCGGAGCGAAATTATCTGAAATTACTACATGACCATAATGCAGCCTAACATGCGTTGCACGGGGCGGTCCTGCCATTACGTTAGTTGCTGTGGAGCTACATAGTTCTCCAGAAGACACACACAAACATACACCATCTACAATGGACTAACTGAGCAGCAATATTGACATTCACCACACGAACGTGCATTGTTGACAAAGTGATTGCACAGCCGCTGCAGGCATGACAACCACGTTAGCGTTAGCGACATGGCAGCTATCACAGCGCCCTGTCCGTCGTCGCTGGGACTAACTGTGATGGCTACAGCAGTAACAGCAAGCTGTCTGCGATGCCATTGTCTGGAGACTGCTCTTAGCGTGACACGACCAATGAGAGTGAGCGCTGTAGTTGTTGCTAAGATACGGTGGCGTCTCTGCCCCATAGCTTGTAGATCTCTCACGCATGATTGGCGTAGGCTGCGTTGCCAGGTCTGACTGTTTGTATAAGCGATTTTGGGCTTATTTGGGTGCACTTTTGGGCTCGTTTCCATAGACCACGGCAGCGCTTATTTCTTTCCCGTGACCGATGTGGCAAAAAAAGTGCAAAACGAACCATCCGGAAGTAAATTGCGAGATGAAATATATAGCACTTTTTGATTATTAGAGAAGGAGACACATGTGAAGGTTGAAAATGAAAGGTAGGAGATTATATAGTTTTTCATGAGGGATTTTTGTAGCAAGTTGTGAGAGAATTGGGCCACTCCTGTGGGCGGGGGGCTGATTAGAACCATTGGGGTTTGAAAGGAGACGCTCTCTGTTTGAGTGATAAGATAAGATAAGATAAGTGTTAAATAGCTTTATATTCTGATAGTACTCATTGCTGTAGAGTGTTTGTTCAGTAACAGGAGTCTCCATGTCTCTCCAGCTCTTTATTAAACAGAAAATGCATTTTCAGGTCAGGATACCAATTGTATCAAATCAGGACAGAGAACTCAGACAGGATACAGATTAAACAAGTGCAATTGGAAGTGATGACACAAAGAAATGAGCATGCAAAATTGGAACTGGAACACAAAAAAAAATTAAGCTGATGCATGGGTACTCTCTCCTGATTGGCTGAAATGGTGTCACCTATATGAACATGTTCTGTCTATCAAAGAGCTGGAGAGACCGAGAGACCCCTGTTACTGAACAAACACTCTATAGCAATGAGTACTACCAGAATATAGTGTTTTAACCCATTGGGACCTGAGGCCGATTCTACATGTCTCCTACATCTCAACAGTATTCTGAAAAACGTATGTTTCTATATCAGTGGTGCTCAATCTTTTTCATGTCAAGGACCCCCAAAATTTTATGTATTTGGCCGCGGACCCCCATCAAAATATTTTGTTCGAGAGACCCCCAGAAGCAACGATTTGAGTTAAAAATGTTCGCTTTAAAGATATATATATATATTCAAAGATTTGCACACATTTTCACGATTTTTCAAAAATAGCAGATATACAAGCGCACTCGGTGCCGCGCTACGAGCTTGTATATCTGCTATTTTTGAATTGCCCAAAGTGTAAAATAATGCTTTTTAGCTCAAATCTAAAAATGAGACAGTTCCAGGTCTCAATGGGTTATCCTTTTAATAAAAACCTTTTTGTTTTAACCAAAAAATATCACTTACCCTACTTAATGCATACATATACATTTTACTCAGTGAAGAGACATTCAACTTTCAGCAGGTGACAAAGAAAGACAAAACATCAGAAGACCAAAATATCCCGACAATTATTGCCTTTTCCAATGTCCCCTCGCCTCAACAATTACACCCGATGAGTGTGACCTTGTGCAGGTGCGTTGGTGCTCTTACAGCGGAATAACCTTTATGTCACAGCAGTGTTAGCAGTTCTGAGAAATGGCACCATATCACAGGGAGTCTCCGCAGGGACCACCATCACAGTGTCTACAAAGTAGGTCCCTGATTCAAGGTCAATTGGAACCACTCCAGAAAGTATCACTGCTTTGACATCAGAATCTAGCCGTGGCATTTGTTTTGTCTGGGCTTTGACACCTCGCCTTGTGGAATAAACATGTATTTAACATGTGTTCACATTTGCAGTCGATTGTCCGCAAAGATAAAGCTTGAGAGAAGAGAACTTCCTTATTTAACTTACGCTTAGAACAGTGAAATAAGACTTGATAATGTTGATGATGTGAGACACTAACTTTGAGATCTGTCTCTCTCACTCTCAAATAGAGCTGCAACTATCGATTATCTTCTTTTTCAAGGAATCAAATCATGATGAATCATTTACAGTATTTAAAAAAAACATGTTTTATATCAATAGATTGATGTTTTCTTATAATAGATTAAATTGATTAGTTAAACTGCTGCAGCCCTACTCTCACAGCTCCCCATAAACACATATCACACCAATGAAAACCCAGACTAAACAATAAAACACACCACTATCTGCTCTCTCACTCTCACTCTAACACTCTCACTCACTCACCTGGCAAAAGCTATACATTAGGATGATACTGTATGCACATAATTTGCTAACCTTTTTTCAGCATTATGAGTACAGATTGGTATATGAACATTATAGCGACTAACAATTGGCCAAATACATCTATTGTATCTATATCTATGCACATACAGTATCCATTTTAATTTTAAACCACCCACCCACCACACATAGACACACACACACACACACACACACACACACACACACACACACACACACACACACACACACACACACACACACACACACACACACACACACACACACACACACACACACACACACACAGATCGTCACCATCTCTGCAACGTCATAAGTCTAGAAAAGCCCCATAAAGTTATTTATAATTGTGCCAACAACACAATACGTCTACAAGACAAAACCATTTCCTGTGACCATCAAAGTTGCAGCGGAACAGTGTAAGGTCATATTTGACTGTGATTGTTATGAGGCAAGTATCATTGCCAAGTGGCTAATGTTGCTATTAGAGCTAACAATGCGTACACAGTTCCAACCTACGCAGACATCAACACAATCCCACACACTGCAACAGTATGACTAATTAACCCATTCAGACCGGGAACACATCTGTGTGTCATTTTTTAGATTTCTTTGGCCTATTCAAAAATAGCAGATCTACAAGCTCATAGCGCGGCACCGAGTGCCGCGCTATGAGCTTGTAGATCTGCTATTTTTGAAAAATCGTGAACATTTGTGCAAATCTTTGATTATATAATATATATATATATATATATATTTTTTTTAAAGCGAACATTTGTTACTCTAATCTGGGGGTTCTGGTGGTTCTACAAATGTCTTCTAAATCCTAACAGTTTAAAAATAATTATAAATTATGTTGCTATAATATCAGTGGTTCTCAAACGTTTTTCATGTCAAGGACCCCCAAAATGATATGTATTTGTCCGTGGACCCCCATCTCAAAATATGTTGTTCCAGGGACCCCCAGAAGCATAGATTTGAGTAAAAACAAAATATTATATTATGTATATTATATACATTATTACTACTATTTGAAAAATAGCAGATCTACAAGCTCGACTATGAGCTTTTAGATCTGCTATTTTTGAATAGCCAAAGAAACCTAAAATGACACAGATGCGTTCCTGGTCTTAATGGGTTAATGCAGAGCAGAATCACTGAGTGCACGGGAAATAATGCACCCAGGCCACCCGCTAATTGAAAGGGTTCTCATTTTATACGTTTGTTGGTCTTCTCAAGGTGACGGAGCACGTTGTGGTTAGATTAAATATTTATTGAGCGGTGTCATTACATCGCCATTATCATTTAGATCAGTTCATTAAACAACAAGATACACCAATGATGAGACAATTACGGTTGTTAAATAAAACAGGATCCAAAGAGATAAAAATAAGAACATGCACACCATCTCACACACACACACACACACACACACACACACACACACACACACACACACACACACACACACACACACACACACACACACACACACACACACACACACACACACACACTTGTGCACACGTGCGTGCGTGTGTGAGTCACAGTCACACTCTCACTCACACACACACTCACACACACACTCTCTCACACACACACACACACACACACACACACACACACACACACACACACACACACACACACACACACACACACTTGTGCACACGTGCGTGCGTGTGTGAGTCACAGTCACACTCTCACTCACACACACACTCACACACACACTCTCTCACACACACACACACACACACACACACACACACACACACACACACACACACACACACACACACACACACACACACACACACACACACACACACACACACACAGAGCTTGTAGTTCTTGGACATGGTTGGAAAATAATGACTTTCATAACCATTAACCCCTAGCAGAAAGTTCACACAGCATAATAACTGCTCACTTGAGGAAATCTGTCAGCATTATGGATACTAAACAAAATTCTTGTGAACAAGCAATGGGTCTGATACCCTATAAGCCTAAATAGGTCCCTTGGCCAGGGATAACTTTATTGTTGTTTTGTTTATAACCTTTTTTTTGGTCATTCCATCTACCCAATCATGTGTACATTCATTCCTTTTGATAACTCTTAGAGAAGAAAAAAAAAGTTATTTCTCAATACATTTAGCTCATTAAAGGGATAGTTCACGCCCAAAATGACTTCGATTAGTCACCCCATGGAGACTTGAATTCATGGATATTTTTTTGCTTTTGTCACATTCCTAAACCAATAATTTGATGACCGGCAGCGGTTCCGGTAGGAGACACAAAGAGTCTCCTTTGTGACTCCTACCGGAACCACTGCCTACCGGTCCGCTGGTTATCAAATTATTGGCTTAGGTCTCCATGGGGTGACTAATCGATAGAAAAAAAGTATTTTTTGGGGGGGGTGAACTATCACTTTGACAAAGATGGAGGAGGCCTCAGTCCAGTTCAGTATGTGTCTGTGAATGATTGATTACCTTTCAGCTCACTTGTACCGTTGCCAGATTGCACTAGCATGTTACCGACATGATTTCTGGAGATCTCAGTTAGAACCGGACGTTAGTTGTACCAGAATATGTGTCATTTAATGTTAGTGAAAGCATCCTGAAGTGCTGATGGCCTAGTGGTTAAGGCGCATACCACATATTATAGGCTCTTTTGCAGACTGACAGCGAGTCGCAGGTTCGTTTCTCGTGCTCGACGACCTACATGTGATTTCCCGTCTTTCTCATCCTGTCACTTTTCCACTATACTATCCAATAAAGGCAGAAAACTCCCAAAAAATCTTAAAACAAAAGAAAAGTGCTCCTCGGAGCACAGGTCTCCGCCAGGTCAGGTACGTTATTGTGGCCTCCTGGTGGCGCTATAATAGACCGATGTGAAAGTTGTGCCATTTATTCCTAGGCCTTTCGCGGCAAGCGGACACTGCATTCATGATTTGGGGCATTTTGTTCCAAAAATGTGTTTTGCAGCGGTTCTGAATTGTCATCCAGGGAGTGTGTATGCACAGTTTCGCAGCGACCGGGCCAACGGTGCCGGAGATTAGCTGCTAACGGACATATGGACACGGACATATGGACACGGACGGACGGACGGACGGACGGACAGGGGGTAAAACATACTCTCTCGCCATGCCTTTCGGACTGGCGGAGACAATTATTACTCAGTCACAACCCAAACAATTAAGCATGCACAAGAATTGCTTGAAATCTCAGCCGTTGAAAAGGTGTCCTCTCCTGTGTGACTAGAGTTCTAAGTGATTTATTGCACAATCTTCCCAATGGATCTCCAACAAGGTCTCTATTTTTGGAAAAGTAATTCAAAATGACCGTTCACTTGATTTACATCTTTCACAGATTGGGGAGGAGAGCTCTTTATCTTGATAAGTAAAGCAATTTGATGGAAGTAACGCAATGTAGCACATGCACACGTTCTCTTTGCAGGTATACGATATAGGATATGATGTATGTATCTTACTAAGCTGTCTTTCAACATAACCATATCATAATGTGTTTTTAGTTTTTTTTGCATGACCATAACATTGTCAACAGGAACAAGTGCTTCCTGTTGACAATTTAGACTAGTTTGAGCTTTGACAAAGAATACAATGTTTGCGTTAAGATAGATAGAACATTGATTGATTGAGTATTTCATTCAAAAATACATGCTAAAGTGAAATTAAGGTACAGTATTATAGAGTATCTATATACGGACTTCAAAGAACCATGGTAAAATGAAGCAATACAAATACTTTACTTTATCCCTCTTCTTCTTCTTTGTTAGCTATGCCAATGTACTTTAACTGGGAGCTGGGATTTGCTGAATAGTTTTGCATAATTAGAAGAAATCCAGGACCAGTTGCAATTACATTTCTGCACATTACCAAAGGAAATCCAAGCGTTTTATTATCTTGGTCACAAACATGTTTGTAAATAAACAAGTATTTCCACTCAGGTGCTGAATCAAAAGGCATGGATTAAGACAAAGCTAAAGACAATTAGCTGCAGAGATATTCACGAATTGCAGAAACCACAATTACTTTTAATCATAGAGGTGCTAATGAGAAAATATAGAACCATGGGCATAAAAGAGCTTGAATATTTATATGTCTGTCTAACAAAAGAGCACCTGATCAATCATTTTAAAGAGGTTCTGAAGTAAATTGACAAAACGCACACAAACAAAAGACCAATTATTTACAATTCCTCTGACTTTACATTGTTATTCCCGCAGACTGGATTGTTTATGATTATACAACAGGTAGTTCCGACCAAGCAATCTGATTGGTTGAAATAGCTTTCTAGCCGTGCTTCAAACCAGCATCATAGCACGGGCCTAATCACATTAATAAATCACTCCGCACTGCAGTCCAGTCCGCACCTGATTAGACCATATATGGCACAGCTGTGCTGTGAAGTCACGCAGTCCCACGGTAGGAAAACAAACAGACAGTAGCCTGACCCACCGCCGCCACCGGAGAACAAACAGCTATGCAAAATGGACTATGTTGTTAATTGTGACTTATTTGGTGGACTTACGGTTGATCAATGGTTAGAAGGTTATAAATATCCTCCTGTGTAAAGTAAAAGTACTCCCATTTCGTTAACAGTCCAGTGTATGTTATACTTTATCTATACTTCAGTGATGCTCGCGGAACTCGGCTTCGCCTCGTTCCTGACCGCATCACTGGCGTGCCAATAATGACGGTAAAGCACCCCCTCTCGTGTAATATTGCTTAATTCTATCCCAGGTATTGTTCCGTTTTGATTGTAGTCATCTCTTCCATCAGACCATGATTAATGTCTTTTTATATGTAAAGCCACTTAAACTCTATATATTTGATTGACCCGAGTCATTCAGGGGTCCACTTGGCCACCTCCTTTTTACCCTCCACACCACATCTCAAAATAGCCATTTAAAAGCACACCGCATTGTGATGCATCGTGAGCTTGCAGATCTGCTATATTTTTTTGCCAGATGTTCTCCCCAAAATACGGACTCTAGGGTTCATCTGGTTAAATAATCCCTCTCTGCAAACTCAAACATTGTGCAAAGATGTAAATGCAAAGTAGATAACAATTAAGGTCATTACACACCTGTGAATATGCGAATATACGCAAAATTCGGACTTGTTCCGAATAATTAAAAGACGCTTTTTCGCTCCATGTAAGCTTGCATTGACTTTATAAGGTTTCTAAAAAATGCGTATTATTCGCATGAAAAATTCGCCCCCGGTGTGTAAGGGGCTTTGCTTTTTAAAAATATTTTTGGCGCAATTTTTTTGTAACCCATTTTTTTTTACCCAGTGCCAATTGCCTAAGCTGTAATCCTTGGCGCTACTCTCCCTCTGCTAGCTTCAATTATTTAACACTTTCTTATTTAATTCAAAACGCAACATCTTTCTACAAAAACAAACAAAACTACATTTATATTGTGAAAATAGCACATTCTTCGATGCTTGTGCCGGAGGACACCAGGCATCTGTTCAGTGTATAAAACTGAGAGCACAAAGTCATTAACAGTCTGGGTCTGTCTGCCTCTGATTTAGATATGTTGTCATCGGCTTTTCTGACCCAGACGGGTTTTAAAGAGGTGTTGAGGCAGGGAAGACGTAAGTCTGACCAGTTCAACAGGACTTTTAATTGGAGTTGCCTTAACAAGGATCTTACTTACTTACTTTACTCGCCATACTATAAATCACGACAGGGGAGTGTCCTGTGCCCTCCATTCAGTGTCTCGAAATAGTGCAGGAGGAGAAATCAAGCATGCTCTGCTGGAACCTTCCTCAATCCAAGTGGGGTTTATTGAATTGTACCCGGGGCTTATAGAGTATTGTATAATGCTTTGCTGTAAAGCTCAGTAGTTATATTCTTTCGGTGCAAAATATGACAATATTTACACACATCAATGCTTGCCAATAGAAAGGTTAAGTGCGGCTGTGTGATTCTGTGTGTAACAGTATAATGCTGCGTCGATTTATACATTTTTTGTTACTCTGAGAGTGCATGGATCCATTTATTGCACTCGAGTTAATTTAATACTCAGGATTTTACAGTATAACATTGCCTCCAGTGAACGGCTACCACGTTTCCATGCAGACACATGCCTGTGAGCCTTAATTAACCTGTATGGCGCTTGTGGCCGGGGCTGATACCCCCCTCTCTGGTCATTCATTTTTAACGCCATTTTTATGTTTTAGCCCTGCTTCCAGTCAGACTGAATTACACACATTTTTACAATGTCTTTCTTTCTTTCTTTTTCCTTTATTTATCCCATTGAGGCCTGAGGCTCCGATTCTGCAAAATGTCTTCTAAATCCAAACGTTTTTTTTGAAAAACGTATGTTTCTATATCAGTGGTTTTCAAACTTTTTCATGTCAATGACCCCCAAAATGATATGGATTTGGCCGCGGACCCCCATCTCAAAATATTTTGGTCCAGGGACCCCCCGGAAGCAAAGATTTCACATTTTCCCGATTTTTCAAAAATAGCAGATCTACAAGCTCATAGAGCGGCACTCGGTGCCGCTCTATGAGCTTGTAGATCTGCTATTTTTGAATAGCCAAAATGTAAAATAATGCTTTTTAGCTCAAATTAAAAAGTGACACAGATGCGTTTCAGATCTTAATGGGTTATTCAGGGAAGCCCATTGAGAGCAAGCTCTCTTTTTCAAGGACGCCCTGATAACGGCATATAAAACACATACATTATGAAGAACAATCACAAACATTTGAATCACATTACAACGTCACAGATGCAAATAAATGCAGTGTTACATGCAACAGGTGCAGTCACTATGTAGTGTGTCCTCAAGAAGCACCCTGAATGTCTCTATTGAGACCAAACGCACCAGTTTCAGACAGTCCTGAAGTTTGTTCCATTTGTGTGGAGCATAATACATGAAAGCAGTCTTTCCTCGCACACTGCTCTTACGTGGACTGGTATATCTAGTGTTTGTGAACGTGTTGAATGCCCAGTAACCTTTGCTTCTAAAAGCGAGGCTATAGGTACAAAGGAAGCTTTCCACACAAGGCCTTATAAATAAATAAAGTACAATGTTGCTCTCTACGAACTGTGAGAGATTGCCAACCCACTTTATCCTATAAAACAACGTCTTCAACGTTTTCAGGCCAAGGACCCCCCCTGAGAGAGAGAGGTGAAGCAGGGACCCCCTCTACATTTTGTAAATTTTGTGTTTCAGAGGAAACTTTTTGTGTTTACTTGGTCTGCTCTTTTTTCCCTCTACACCTAAAACTCTTTGTCAAAAATAGCAGATCTATAAGCTCACAACGCCTCGCAGTTGTGAGCTTGTAGATCTGCTATTTTTGGCTAAAGTTCTCCTCAGAAAAAGGGATGCTAGGGTTCAAGTGGTCATGGTAAAAAAAGAAAAAATCATATCACACAAAGATTTGGCGGACCCCCTGTACTAACTCTGAGGACCCCCTAGGGGTCCCGGACCCCCTGTTGAAGACCCCCGCTATAAAATACAATGAAGGGTGTGATGATCATCGCCAGTAATAAATCGTTGAGCACTGTGGTAATTTAATGAACGATTTATGTTAACTCACAACTCACAGCGCATCACGACGTGGATGGATGTTTATATAGTTAAGTAGTCTATTTTCTTTTTTACAAAACAAACCCTGGGTATTGTAGTATATTGACGATGAGAAAGAGCATGCTTACTTCCTTACCAGCCAAAAGACAGCTATGTGAAAACAAACACAGAGTGACTCCACAGTTCACAGTCTATTAGGCTGATTAAGCCTTTTAATAGCGTTGACAATTGAATTAGCTCTATCAAAACATAAACAAAGGAATGATTGTAGATGATTAATTAGTCGGTTAATCAACGAAAAGATGTTTGGGAGACTGTTCAATGATAATGTGATGATGTAAATCAATGATGTCTGTTATGTTTTCTGACATTCCAAGTGTCTGCATATAATGAACTTACAGGAATTTGTGGATGTTTAGTCAATTTGTGACTTTGACTGCTGGTGAATGCAACATGTTTTGATTGCACGCAATACCAGCTGAGAAAATGCATTTTTCAGAACATGGCATTTTGTTGTCTGATCCTATAATACCAAAGATTTACTACAAAGGCTGGGATCTTGAGGCCATTGCCCCTATAGGCCATTGGGGCCCACTATAGTTGGCCCCAATGGCACAGGGGAGAATGGCTGTATTTTATTTTACGTCCACTAACAGTCTAGCTGGATTTGAAACCTGGTGTCCTGTGTGAGACACCATATCATCTACTGCTCCAGATAAATATCCCCCCTGGCCAAGGCTTCTGGGCTTCAGGCTGGGCTAATAATATTTGCCATGACACAGAAAGTGTTGATTGTAAGCAGACAAGCTTTACCAGAAGTAATAGGAACTTTTTTTTATTGTTAGATGTTCTTTTTTTTTTATATAGAGTGGTCCTCTTGAATTGTAAAAGAAAGACATGGCGAGAGAGTATGTTTTACCCCCTGTCCGTCCGTCCGTGTGTCCGTCCGTCCATCTGTCTGCAACCAGCTAATCTCCGGCACTGTTGGCCCGGTCGCTGCGAAACTGTGCACGCACACTCCCTGGATGCCAATTCAGAACCTCTGCCCCAAAGTTTTCACATGGGCCTGTAGCGCCACCAGGAGGCCGATTTGTGCAAAACCTATTTACTCCTACATATTTTATACAAACGTCATGCAAATCGGTACACGGTATCTCTATGGTCATGTGATCAACATGGATCTGTCTGATATTCCATCCTGATTGGCTAAGGTTGGCTTCCAAAGTGTGCAGGATTGCTCCATTTTGAAGAAAATGCCTCAAAACATGAACGCAGCTTGCGATTTCCGTGAAATTTCACACACACATGCCCACTAGGCCGACGAAAAAATGCCACTTGACATTTTTCAAATCAGCCTCATGATGGCACTATAACAGGCTGATATGCCTTTTTAACAAAAACTGCACCGACCTGGCGGAGACTTGTGCTCCGGGGAGCACTTTTTCTAGTTCATAAGGTTAAAATATTGTACATTAAAATGAGGAAAATATTAGGTAATAGTACAGTACCCTTTATCAGAGTACACCCGTTTATTACGGCAGTCATGTCCATATTTGGGTGTGGACAGACACACCCCAGCTGGCACGCGACGTCCATTGACGTTGATTTTTGGTTGGATTTAGGTTGTGACGTCAGCTAACCAAAATCCAACGTTGGACCAACGTCAACTTCCAACGTTGTATCAACGTATTAATTTGACGTCAATTGACGTTGATATTTGGTTGGTTTTAGGTTGTGTTGGTAACTGACCAATAACCAACGTCTATTCAACGTAATATCCCAACGTCATGTTGACGTCGAATACTGACATGCTGTTGTCGGATTCTTGACCAAACCTCAATGTCTGCCCAACGTTATTATGACAACGTCCACACAACGTTGCAGTCTAACATCATCAGACGTTGATATTTGGTTGGTTTTAGGTTGTGTTGGTAACTGACCAATAACCAACGTCTATTCAACGTAATATCCCAACGTCATGTTGACGTCGAATACTGACATGCTGTTGTCGGATTCTTGACCAAACCTCAGTGTCTGCCCAACGTTATTATGACAACGTCCACACAACGTTGCAGTCTAACATCATTAGACGTTGATATTTGGTTGGTTTTAGGTTGTGTTGGTAACTGACCAATAACGAACGTCTTTTCAACGTAATATCACAACGTCATGTTGACGTCGAATACTGACATGCTGTTGTCGGATTCTTGACCAAACCTCAATGTCTGCCCAACGTTATTATGACAAACGTCCACACAACGTTGCAGTCTAACATCATCAGACGTTGATATTTGGTTGGTTTTAGGTTGTGTTGGTAACTGACCAATAACCAACGTCTATTCAACGTAATATCCCAACGTCATGTTGACGTCGAATACTGACATGCTGTTGTCGGATTCTTGACCAAACCTCAGTGTCTGCCCAACGTTATTATGACAACGTCCACACAACGTTGCAGTCTAACATCATTAGACGTTGATATTTGGTTGGTTTTAGGTTGTGTTGGTAACTGACCAATAACCAACGTCTATTCAACGTAATATCCCAACGTCATGTTGACGTCGAATACTGACATGCTGTTGTCGGATTCTTGACCAAACCTCAATGTCTGCCCAACGTTTTTATGACAACGTCCACACAACGTTGCAGTCTAACATCATTAGACGTTGATATTTGGTTGGTTTTAGGTTGTGTTGGTAACTGACCAATAACCAACGTCTTTTCAACGTAATATCACAACGTCATGTTGACGTCGAATACTGACATGCTGTTGTCGGATTCTTGACCAAACCTCAATGTCTGCCCAACGTTATTATGACAAACGTCCACACAACGTTGCAGTCTAACATCATCAGACGTTGATATTTGGTTGGTTTTAGGTTGTGTTGGTAACTGACCAATAACCAACGTCTATTCAACGTAATATCCCAACGTCATGTTGACGTCGAATACTGACATGCTGTTGTCGGATTCTTGACCAAACCTCAATGTCTGCCCAACGTTATTATGACAACGTCCACACAATGTTGCAGTCTAACATCATCAGACGTTGATATTTGGTTGCTTTTAGGTTGTGTTGGTAACTAACCAATAACCAACGTCTGTTCAACGTATTATCCCAACGTCATGTTGACGTCGAATACTGACATGCTGTTGTCGGATTCTTGACCAAACCTAAATGTCTGCCCAACGTTATTATGAGAACGTCCACACAACGTTGCAGTCTAACATCATCAGACGTTGATATTTGGTTGGTTTTAGGTTGTGTTGGTAACCAAACAATAACCAACGTCTGTCCAACGTATTATCTCAACGTCAGTTTGACGTTGAATACTGACATGCTGTTGTCGGATATTTGACCAAACCTCAATGTCTGCCCAATGTTATTATGATAACATCCACACAACGTTGCAGTCTAACATCATCAGACGTAGATATTTGGTTGGTTTTAGGTTGTGTTGGTAACTAACCATTAACTAACGTTTGTTCAACGTATTATCCCAACGTCAGGTTGACGTCGAATACTGACATGCTTTTGTCAGATTTTTGACCAAACCTCAGTGTCTGCCCAACGTTATTATGACAACGTCCACACAACGTTGCAGTCTAACATCATTAGACGTTGATATTTGGTTGGTTTTAGGTTGTGTTGGTAACTGACCAATAATCAACGTCTATTCAACGTATTATGCCAACGTCGTGTTGATGTAGAATACTGACATGCTATTGTCGGGTATTGTGACCAAAACTCAATGTCTGCTAAACTTCATAATGAAAAGATCTCCTCAACATTCAAACCTCATTAGATGTAGATATTTTGCTGGGTTAATGTGGCTGTTACTTAAACAAAATCCAACATAGTCTGGCTGTAGAATATGGACAATAAGTACTGAAGGTTCTGACATAGAGTAATGATCTAGCATCTGTTTAACCTGCAATAGTCCAACCAGAGCAATTGGTAGCTGTTTCATCTGTGGTTCAACTATATTCTTCCAGATGAGCTACAGGGCCACCCCATGGCCCAGAAAGGTGTTTGTGCAGTTCTATAACCCTCAGCCTTTTCCAGATAACTGAATTTGACTTTCAGACAAATACCATCAAGTTGCTCCTGGGGCACATGCCAGCATCCCACCTATAGTGAACCTGTGGCTGTATATGAGACTGATTAGCTACAGGTTTCTTTGCCAGTGTGGATTTAGAGCCAAGGCAACATGGTTAAGGCCAGTTATACCTTTTCCCTTCCGCTTTAGCAGATGTTAGTTGTCGGTGATCAGCCAGCTGCATCTTAAAGGAATGCGACCGACAGTGAGGTAGGTAGACAGCCATGTCAACTCTTTATCGTCAATAATTTGCCCTTAGTTTGCTTCAGGAGACCTTCCTTAGTTCCAGAGGGCAAATTCAGTTTCAGCTTATGGCTGCTCAAATGTTTTATGTTGAGCGCTTGGGGTGGGTGGACTGTAGGGTCCACCCCTACAGTGTCTTGCTCAGGACACTTCGCCCCGTCCAGGGCCTTTGAGGCAAACCGGGGACCTTCTGATTATCTAACCAGTAACCTATGCTGCCCTAAATAATAAACCCATATGAAAAGAAATGCATCAATACATTACAATGCATAGACACCGGCCTACCTCAAAACCAGGGTCTTCCTTAGTTGTGACATATGGAGCAAGAGTGTGTGACTGTGACACCGTTTATCATCCACACCACTATGTATGTACTACTGGGTGGACGGAAGGGCGGACAGACAGACAGACAGACAGACAGACAGACAGACAGACAGACAGACAGACACTTTTTTTGTTACCCTTTCAGCCTAAATGCATGACTGTACCTCATGCTGTTTACATTTCTGACTAATAAAGTAATCAATCAATCACAAAAAGTAAAATAATTGTTTGCCCTGATATGTAGTGGAGTAAAATAATAAAGTATCAAAAGATAGAAACACACAAGTGAATTTAAAAAATACAATGCTAAGTACAGTACTTGAGTAAATGTACTGATTTTCACCATTGTTCATGTTTCATAGTTGTTGCAGTTCTTTATTTTTGCATTATATTAATTGCTAATCAAATAAATGATTGAGGGAAATATTTCACTTTTTGCATTAGGCCTACAGCATAATGCCATATGACACATACAATGTAAACTGACATTTAACATAATAACATTGGGCAGACATTGAGGTTTGGTCAAATATCCGACAACAGCATGTCAGTATTTGACGTCAACCTGACGTTGGGATAATACGTTGAACAGACGTTGGTTATTGATTAGTTACCAACACAACCTAAAACCAACCAAATATCTACGTCTAATGATGTTAGACTGCAACGTTGTATGGATGTTGTCATAATAATACATTTCAAACTGGATTGTCAAATGTCTCCTCAAATCACTGAGCAGTATAGCAACGTTCTGCTCTTTCATTGGACGAATCATTGGACTTGTGGGTGGGACCACAGTTGTATAACACCAGACTGGGCGGGGCAACAGTAACTGCTGCAGGAGCCTGCAGTTTGAATTTGGAGGGAGAGAAGACAGGAAGAGATACTTGTTTGTGCATGGAGATGTTTTTTTGACCATCCCAGGACTTCTAGAATCACAATCTTTTGCACAGGTGAGTTCATAATTAATTTCCTTCTAACTTGAAATGAAATATTTGACTGTTTGTTTTTAAAATAAAGTTCTACATTCTGTTTATGACCGAGTGAGGTGATTTCTTCATATTGCAAATCAGTCATGCTTTGTTGTTTTCTTTTCTTTTCCTTTTCTTTGCATGTTTTTGAAACTGGCAGCATTGTTTGAGTAAATCCTTTGCCCAAAATGGTTACAGTACCTGCCTTTTGTGGCAAAACAGTGGGAACTAGAAAGAGGCTATACTGCATTAACTAGATGGACTGATCCCCATTGCTTTGTGTTGGTGGCTTGGTGCTGCTGAGTTAAACATTTGAATTGCAGCTTTTAAAGCTAATGTCTTATTTTAGGTGAAGTTCTGTTGTTCATGCATGATTCATGTTTTCAGTTGGGAATGTGTGTTATTGAAGGGTAAAAGCTCACATGCCTCACAGCCTGATTTTTGTGTGAGACAGTGCTGTGTAACTAAAAATCAGGCATAAGGGTTGGTTGCATTTGAATAGCCTTGTGTAGCCTTTATCATAGTTTTGATTATATTAGCTTGTAAGACATTATTTTCAGTCTAATATTGGCCAAGCCTAACAGTAAAGCCCACCTAAAAAAAATAAACATAATAGAGGAATGTAAACACTATGTTGAAGATTGATTGGTAAGTAACCAATCCCCAACGTCTGTTCAATGTATCATGCTGACGTCATATTGACATAGAATACTGACATGCTGTTGTCAGGTATTGTAACCAAAAACCAACGTCTGCTTAACGTCATTATGCTGACGTTCACACAATGTCAAATTCTAACATCATTAAGCGTTGTTTTTTTGTTGGATTTAAGTTGTGTTGGTAAGTAACCAATACCCAACGTCTGTTCAACATATCATGCTAACGTCATATTAACATAGAATACTGACATGCTGTTGTCGGGTATTGTAACCAAAACCCAACATCTGCTTAACGTCGTTATGCTAACGTCCACACAATGTTAAGTTCTAACATCATTAAATGTTGATTTTTGTTGGTTTTAAGTTGTGTTGGTAAGTAACCAATGCCCAACATCTGTTCAACGTATCATGCTAACGTCAAATTGACAAAGAATACCGACATTCTGTTGTCGGGTATTGAGACCAAAGCCCAATGTCTTCTTAACGTTATGACGTTAACGTCTACACAACGTTAAATTCTAACGCCATTAGACGTTGATATTTTGTTGGTTTTAATTTGTGCTGTTAAGCAACTATAATACAACGTTTTCTCAAAGTTTTTTTCATTTCTGAGGAATGTAAACACTATATTGAAGATCTATTGGTAAGCCATCTTAAGTTGAAATATTGAAGTAAGTCCTGTACAGTTGAATGGCCCAAACAGAGTGAAGAACAGTTAGTATTTTGCCATAACCGATACTTGATATACAGTAGCTGATAATGAAGTAGGTGTACTGTAGGTTTGATAGCTGTCGTTTTCGACGCTGTTCCAGCCCATATTGAATTTAAATGTCCACAGATGTTTCGGAAGGCAGAGGTAGCCTATCTAATCTGTTTTTTTTTGTGTGTGTGTGTGTGTGTGTGTGTGTGTGTGTGTGTGTGTGTGTGTGTGTGTGTGTGTGTGTGTGTGTGCGTGTGCGTGTGCGTGTGCTACTTCAGCTTCCAAACACCTGTGATCAAGACTTGGTGAGCCTCCACCAAGTCCGAAGTAAGTATAATATCAGGGCGTTAATTTGAGGGGTAATATGCTTTAAATTGGTTGTAATTTAAAAATATATATTGAATTAGATGATTCAGGTTTCCCACGGTAGTGACTTTCCTGGAACATTTTGAATTGAGTTATAAATTCCCACAGGGCTTTGGGCACCCTGATGATAGTTTTTTGACACAGTTAAACATAACAGGCACAGATAAACTAGTAAACATTAGTCTACAGTCAGCAGTGTAATTTAAAAGCAGTCTTATAGCGTTAATATTGAAAGGGTAGGGATGTGAAGTTTCACTCAACCAACGATTCGATATAATTCACCATACTGGGTTCACAATACAATTTCTTCTTGGGTTTTCTCTGAAGTAGTTGTGCCACGGCATGAGGCCATTGTGAGAAGTCTCTATCTTGCGTCAAGTATATTTTTCATTCATAATGTGTTGTGTATTTCTTATTTTCATGCTAGATGTGGTACATCAAGAGGTGGAAGGTCCTCTCAAGTAGAATACATCGGGTAAGTACCTCCACACTGAACTTCACTATTATTTGACAATAAAGCAACATAATTTTGATTTAAAACAAGTTTGATTTTTCACCGCTATTAAAGGCATCAGGTTAACGGCTATAAAAATGAGGCATCATATACAGTATATGAATAGTTTTGATGCGATAGCATCAATATATTCTAAAGAAGTATTTGTATAATTTATTCGTCATGTCCCTGGTGTTTAAAGACCTTAAGAGGTGTAACGATAGAATAATATCTTAGCTGTCCACTTAATATGGCATTTTCCTTCCTGTGACTTTTACCATACTCTCAGGTTGTCATGGTTGGAGACACAGGAGGTAATTCATTGGATGATGCACCCAGAAGAATGATGCCGTTCCTCATGTCACATGAATTGACACTCCAGTACAACCTTTGTTGACATCATGGCAAGAATAAGTCCCCGGGGCCTGTGTCTTTTTGACGTTGCATATGGTAAGTTAAACATTTTAATTGCCCGATGTAACTTGACCTTTCCGTTATCTTTCAAATTCAAAAAGGAGTGCTACAAAATGTTGATTATTTTTATATACGTTGGCAGTTATGCCTAAGTTCAAGAGTTTTGAATCACTGTGAAAATTAAGTAAGTACAGCCAAGACACTGATGATAATGATAAATGTAATAATAATAATAATAATAATAATAATAATAAGGGTAATAATAATAATAATAATAATAATAATAATAATAATAATAATGGTAATAGTAATAATAATAAGGGTAATAATAATAATAATAATAATAATAATAACTTATATTCTTCAACATTTCTGTTCATTAAATAATCCACCAAGTGCAGCAATATCTTTAAAGACCTTAGGCATTCTAGATGTCATATTCTCTAGATATCCAGGTCAAATTTCACCCCATATTTTCAGTAGAATTTGCCGTACTTTGAGACTGGTTTGTATAAAACTTCTCATGAACCTTACGGTATAGCTGTTCCCAACATAGGATTTAGATCAAGCAATTGTGATGGCCCTTCCATCAGAGACAGTACTCATATCTGCAAACTCAGTTAATTTCAAAATCATAATTTCTCACTGATTCCAAACTTTTGAACAGATATCTGTCAGTCAATAAAGATGTTTCATAATGTAAAAATCAAGTTAGAGTTATTAAAATAGCTTATTCCTGTCATTTATCTTTAGGGGAACTAAAGAAGAATGCAACCCTCAACAAATTAAACAGAATGATGCAGAGAAGACTCTCCAAGTGATTTACGGGAGCTCAGTGTTATTTCTCTCTCTTTTTAACGTTTTTTCCTTTGGTGCATATGTTATAGACATGCCTCAAAGAATGCACTTCATTGTTTTTATTGATTTGTACTGTTTAGTTATTTTAAAGTTTCACAAATGGAATCATTTTCCTACAAAGGCACTTTGGGCTCTGAACCTATTCACCAAACCTGTAACTGTTTGGACAACAATATGACTTGTAATTTCTGTTTGTTTATACTACCTATTCAAATGTGCCAATTACAAGTTTAAAAAATATATAATAATGTTGTTTTATTAAACTTTGTCAAATAATATTGTCTGATATTGTATTTTCACCTTGGTAAAACTTGACACTGAAACAAGATGTAATTTGTTGTTGTTTGTCTGACGTCGTGATGATGAGATATCGACGTCAAAATGACGTCTGGAAGATGTCCTGTTCCCACCGCCCACTCAGTGGGCACAGGAGACGTTATTTTAACGTTGATATCTTGTTGTGACAAGATATCTACGTGACAAGGTAACTCTGGAGGTTGACGTCCTGCTAATGTTGGATTGACATTTTATTCTCAACTAAAATACAACGTGATTACAACGTTAGAAATATGTCATATTTTGATTGTACTCTAACGTTGAGCCAATGTTGTACTATGACGTCAACCCGATATAAATTTTCAGCTAAAATACAACTTGTCAGTTTATGACGTCAGACAAACGTTAGGTTATGACGTCAGACAAACTTTCATTTACAACTAAAATACAACTTGTATCCAACGTTGGGAGTCTAACCTTTAATCAACGTCTACATAACATCAGAGATTGACGTTAAATCAACGTTAGTTTAAGATGTCAAACCAACGTCAGTTTATGACGTCAGACAAACGTTAGGTTATGACGTCAGACAAACTTTCATTTGCAACTAAAATACAACTTGTATCCAACGTTGGGAGTCTAACCTTTAATCAACGTCTACATAACATCAGAGATTGACGTTAAATCAACGTTAGTTTAAGATGTCAAACCAACGTCAGTTTATGACGTCAGACAAACGTTAGGTTATGACGTCAGACAAACTTTCATTTACAACTAAAATACAACTTGTATCCAACGTTGGGAGTCTAACCTTTAATCAACGTCTACATAACATCAGAGATTGACGTTAAACCAACGTCAGGTTATGACGTCAGACAAACTTTCATTTACAACAAAAATACAACTGGTATCCAACGTTGGGAGTCCAACCTTTAATCAACGTCTACATAACATCAGAGATTGACGTTACATCAATGTTAGTTTAGGATGTCAAACCAACGTCAGGTTATGACGTCTAAACAACGTTGGGTTATGACGTCTAACCAACGTTGGGTTATGACGTCAGACAAACTTTCATTTACAACCAAAATCCAACGGTCATCCAACGTTGGAGTACAACGTTGGGACAACGTTGTACTGACGTCGCGTGTCAGCTGGGACAGAGAGAGATTCTTGAAATTTAGAGCGGGGTTTTCGTCGACTAAAACTATGAAGAAAATGTTTCGTCGACTACCTTTTTTTCACTGACGAAAACTAAATAAAAGCTAAGCTACAATGACCAAAACTAAATATATTGACAATTTAGTCAACAAATAAAAACTAGACTAAAATGTTAAGGAGTGACTAGTGGAGAAGAGATCCAGTAGAACTAAAAGACAAGTCATTTTATGTTTGGTTGCGCTCTGAAAATAGCAGATCTACGAGCTCAAAACATGTCTGTGATGTGACACTGTGATGTGTTGTGAGCTTGTACTGTAGATCGGCTATTTTCAGCATGCAACCAAGTGTAAAATCAGCCGTTATGCGACGCCATCAAGGCACCGCCAAAATACATTTTAGTCGACTGAATCAACTGTAAATGGTAAATGGTAAACTAAAACGAAATGGTATTTTATTCGAAAGACTATGAATAAAACTAAATCAAACTGTCAAAATCAACACTGATTTAGAGGAGAGAGTGAGAGGAGGCGGGAGAGGAATAGCGTGGGAGAGAGAAAGAGAACCTACTTCACCCACACAGTAACCCTGACCAATGCTGGGTATTATATCGAACTCTGAACAACTTTATCTGAACGATAACGCAGTGTGAAGTACAGTGTTTTTTTTGTTTGCTTGTACAGTAACTGGTGAAAATAAGTATTAACAATCGCCATGGGATTGTCATTGTGCTGTCTCTGTCTAAGACTGTTTGATACAAATAGAAGGCGGAGGATCTCTGGCCTGTGATTTCAGCCCTCAGGCTATAAGGCTGCTTTGTGTGTGTGTGCGTGTGCGTGTGCGTGTGCGTGTGCGTGTGCGTGTGCGTGTGCGTGTGAGTGTGCGTGTGTGTGTGTGTGTGTGTGTGTGTGTGATGCTGAATTCAACACTTGTTTAATCCATTAAGACCGGGACATTTTTAAAGTTTTTTTTGGCTATAAAAACATAGCAGATATACAAGCTTGTAGATCTGCTATTTTTGAAAAACCTTGATTTTATTTTAAATATGTATTTTTTGAAGCAAATATTTGTAAAATATTTTCTTCCAGGGACCTCCAGAAGGAAAGATTTAAGTTAAAAATGTTATTTATAGAAAAATATATGTATTAAAAGATTTGTGTAAATGTTCAAGATTTTTCAAAAATAGCAGATCTACAAGCTCATAGCGCGGCACTCGGTGCCGCGCTATGAGCTTGTATATCTGCTATTTTTAGTAGCCAAAGTGGTTATAGCTCAAATCTAAAACGACACAGATGCGTTCCTGGATTGGATGGATTAATGAGCCATTTCGTGCCACGAGATGAAAACTTTATTTCACGAGGGGAAGAAAAAAAAAGATGTTTCATATTGGCTCTCATTTTTCAGGGCGAAAAGGCTTTTGGAAAGTTAAGAACGTTTCCATCTTCATCACCTTCCTTGCTTCCTTTTTTTAGGTTTACAATGACTTTGTCTTCTCTGCCTTGCCCGGGCTCATTAATTACAATTACGAATTTACAGCAACAGACCTTATCGGTTTTTGCCTTTTGCAGAGAGTGGGGCAAATGATAGATTTCACAACGCAAAGGTTCACCACAACGCAAAAAGGTTCACCTGCTCCCGAACAAATAATGTAAGCCACACACATCCAGTAATTGCTTTCGCTAATACCTTGATTATCACTGAGAGGTTTGTGTAGGTTCAGAGAGAGTTGCACCACTATGGACCCTTCTAGTTTTGCTCTTCATTGACTTGTTTGATAGAAACACGGGTCCCTAAGCTTATTGAAAAAGACAAATCACTAATTGAAAAGAAAATGTAACAGCCATTATTTTGTGCAATGTGCTTTGGTGACTGTAAAACCCCACAGTGGGTGCTGTTCTGCTGTATGCCCTGTGCTGTCGGGAACATTTCACCATTCTTCTAAAGACAGTTAGGCCTATGGCATTCTTAATAAGTTCTACATGGATTTTTTAGAACATTTAGTACTTTTTCTTCTTTTTTTTTAACCAGGCTTTGTCTTGCCAGTTTGTCTCTTGCACATTCTTAATCCATTAACGACCTGGAAAGCATCTGTCATTTTTTTTTATTTCTTTAGCTATTCAAAAATAGCAGATCTACAAGCTCATAGCGCGGCACCGAGTGCCGCGCTATGAGCTTGTAGATCTGCTATTTTTTTTTTAAATCGGGAAAACACTTGCAAATCTATATATTCTTTAAAGCGAACATTTGTAACTCAAATATTTGCTTCTGGGGATTCTACAATCCTAACAGAAAAACACTTGTATTGCTAGATATCAGCTATATATCACTCAAACTTTTTCATGTCAAGGACCCCCAAAATGATATGTACATGGCCGTGGACCCCCATCTCAAAAGATTGTTGTTCCAGGGACCCCCAGAAGCACAGATCAGAGTCAAAACAGTTCGCTTTAAAACATATATATATATATATATATACAAAGATTTGCACACATTTTCCACGATTTAAAAAAAAAATAGCACTGAGGCGGCACTCGGTGTCGCGCTATGAGCTTTTTTATCTGCTATTTTTGAATAGCCAAAGAATGTGTCTTAAAATGACACATATGCGTTCCCGCTCTCAATGGATTAATTAAGCATAATAAAGTGCAGAGTTGTTCGAGTCGACAGCGTTCTCGTCTTGCAATAATAACTATACCTGTCCAACGGTATGGAACTTCCTGACAGCAACCTTTGTGTACGTTTCTCTGGGAAGAGGCACACAGTGTCAGCACAGCACGTTCATTATAAAAGTGTGGTTTTCTGTAGTGTTGGCAGTCACACTTTACAGATAAAGGTACTGAAGTGAAGTGTAGTGACAGACAGACACTCTCCATAACAAAAGTCTAAAAGACAGAACAATTTAAGTTAAATATACTCAGGTCAACAATCCAATCTCGCCGTGTGTCAATGTCATTTAGTATTCATTTAAAACTATTTTGTTTTATGCCAGTCTTTATAATGCATAGTCCAGTATACGTACATCAAAACGTAACTAGTTAACCCATTAAGACCTGGAACGCATCTGTGTCACTTTTTGATTTGAGCTAAAAAAGCATTATTTTACACTTTGGCTATTCAAAAAATAGCAGATATACAAGCTCATAGTGTGGCTACGAGCTTGTCGATCTGCTATTTTTGAGAAATCGTGAAAATGTGTGCAAATCTTTGAAGATATATTGTTTTAAGCGAACATTTTCAACTGTATTCTTTGCTTCTGGGGGGTCCCTGGAACACAACATTTTGAGATGGGGGTCCGCAGGCCAAATACATATCATTTTTTTAGGGTCCTTGACATGAAAAAGTTTGAGCACCGCTGATATAAAAACATACGTTTTTTTTCCAGAATACTGTTGAGATTTAGAAGGCATTTTGTAGAATCGGCTTCACTGGTTTATACTTTGAAAATAGTATTTTCCCACGACGTTTGAAAATGTTTGACTTTTTTTTTCCCCATAAATGTTCATCTATAATGACATGCCCAAAATAGAGACGGTAGGTTGAAAGTGGTTAACCCATTGAGACCTGTAACGCATCTGTGTCACTTTAGATTTATTTGGCTATTCAAAAATAGCAGATATACAAGCTCATAGCGCGGCACGAGTGCCGCGCTATGAGCTTTTAGATCTGCTATTTTTGAAAAATCTTGAAAAAAGAAAAATGTAGATTTATTTTCCAAAAACTGTTAGGATTTTGATTTTTTTAAAGAATGGCCTCAGGTTTTAAGTGGTTAAGTGAAGCTTAAAGGCAGAAGAGGAAGGAGATGTGCCGAGTCACGGGGACGTTCACACTTCCAGACCTGAACACAATGTGACAGCTTATAGGCCGAGGCTTCAGGATCAAATTCAGTTTGTCGTGACTGGCAAAAAAAACGATTACGAGCAAATTACCAGCAGTTGTAGTACTGTAGATGGAAAAAAAAGTAGGTTGTACTTGAGAGAGACACACATTAGGAGTGTACATGCAGACATTGGGTCCGGTCTATTTGGGAATTCATGCGGTATTTAAGTGATTTATTAATAGGCTATTACCTGTTATTGTATTGAACAAATTGGACTGTCCCAGAAGTGTCGCCACCTTGCACTCGAGGGAGGCTGGAGCCAAAAATTCTGTGAGTTATTCAAAGGATTCCAATTAATAATCAGGCCCAGCTGTTGTCAAGAACAATTAGAGCAACCCGCTGCACATTGTGAGCATTGAGTTTGAAAAGGACCGTACTGTATGCAGTGGTGGAAATAAGTACATGTGCTCTTAAGTACAATTTTGAGGTATTTGTACTTTACTTGAGTGTTTCCAAATTCCAGTACTTTTACTTTTACTCCACTACATCTCAGAGGCAAATATTGTACTTTTACTCCACTACAATGATTTGAAAACTTTAGTTACTAGTTACTTTGTAGATCTTGATTATTATTACAAAACATACATTAACCACTTCAGCCCTATATACATTTTGGCCATTTGAAAATAGCAGATCTACAAGCTCACAATGTGTCACAGCTTGTAGATCTGCCATTTTCAAAATATTGGTATACGATTGAAAACTAAAAATGGGACATTCTGTATAATGAGTACTTTTACTTTTGGTATTTTATGTACATTTTGATGCCAATACTTACTTTTACTCAAGTGCATTTTGAATTCCGTATTTTCACTTGTAACAGAGTATTTCTACGTTGCCGTATTGATACTTTTACTTAAGTAAAAAATGTGAGTACTTTTTCCACCACTGGTACTGTATATACGCTAGCATTTGGCCTTGATGTCTGTTTTTGGTACAGCCCATTCATTTAGTTTATGAATATCATTCCTGTTGTGGGTGCAAGGCAGGTGGATTCATCTCTATAGTTCACAAAAAGCATATTTCATATTCAAGGCTTCTCGCCACAGCTAAGAAATGTTATTTCTATGCGTATTTATCATGTCTCGCAGTGCAAGTCCTTCAGTAAGCTTCCATAATGAGGCCCACTTTTTTCCCTTTTACTTCCTTTCAAACGTACCTTGGGCCGCGGCAATTAATTCATCCCCAATACAGTGTTTATGGGAAGGCGATGACTATGGAATGTAAGCATTCATCATCTGTGCTTTCCCACAGCGTGCACACGGAGATATAGGTCCCTGTTAGATTTATAGCGCGGGCCAATATCTACAACATCGCGGTTCCCCCAGGTCTTCCATGGTTGTGTACGCTGGTGATTAATCGACAGGTCGGCCCCTGTGTGTGTGTGTGTGTGTGTGTGTGTGTGTGTGTGTGTGTGTGTGTGTGTGTGTGTGTGTGTGTGTGTGTGTGTGTGTGTGTGTGTGTGTGTGTGTGTGTGTGTGTGTGTGTGTGTGTGTGTGTGTGTGTGTGTGTGTGTGTGTGCGTGTGTGTCAGGGGACTTGTGGCATTCGAGGCATGTGAGATTCAACCACATTTGCATTTGTTGATGGTTCTTAACCCGTTAAGACCGGGAACGCATCTGTGTGTCATTTTTTTAGATTTCTTTGGCTATTCAAAAATAGCAGATCTACACGTTCATAGCGCGGCACCGAGTCCCGCACTATGAGCTTATATATCTGCTATTTTTGAGAAATCGTGAAAATGTGTGCAAATCTTTGAATATATGTTTTTAAAGTGAACATTTTAACTCAAATCTTTGCTTCTGGCGATTCTACAAAAAAAAAACCTATGTTGCTATAATATCAGTGGTCCTCAAACTTGTTTTCATGTCAAGGACCCCCAAAATAATATGTAATCATCCGCGGACTCCCATCTCAAAATATGTTGTTCCAGGGACCCCCATGAAGCAAAGAGTTGAGTTCAAAATGTATTTACAGTATACATTCAAAGATTTGCACTCATTTTCACAATTTCTTTTCAAAAATAGCAGATCTACAAGCTCGTAGCGCGGCACTCGGTGGCGCGCTATGAGCTTGTAGATATGCTATTTTTTGAATAGCCAAAGAACACCTTAAAATGACACAGATGCGTTCCCGGTCTTAATGGCTTAATTTAAATCAGACCCGTCAGAGATGGCTAACTTGACCAGGTAAAGAGAAGTCTGGGGCCCCCTGCTGGATCTGCTGCGGTTAGGGACCCCGTACTTCAGATAAAGTGGCTGAAGATGGATGGGAGGATGGATCAATACGAGCAGAACAGACCTAGCTCTCTGTCGTACTCTGTATGACTGAGCTTTTCCTCCAACGGCCATTAGCCACTTAAAGCCTATATACGCTTTGACCGGAGTCCCCCAGGGGTCTGTACTAGGCCTCCTCCTTTTTCCCCCCTCTACACCAATGGTTCTCAAACCTTTTAATGTCAAGGACCCCCAAAAGTATATGTATTTTGCCGTGGACCCCCATCTCAAAATATTTTTGCGCCTCCAGGGACCCCCAGAAGCAAAGATTTGAGTTAAAAATGTTCGCAAAAAAAATAGCAGATCTACAAGCTCATAGCGCTCGGTGCCGCGCTATGAGCTTGTAGATCTGCTATTTTTGAATAGCCAAAGTATAGCATAGGTTAAAGGGGTTAAAATGATTATGATGCTTTATTAACTAATTTTGCTGGGGACCCCCTGGTACCCCCCTTAAGGACCCCTGGGGGTCCCTGGACCCCACTTTGAGAACCAATACTCTACACCAAATCTCTTCACAGAAATAGCCGATCTATCCAAGCTCAAAGTGCGTCGCAAATTAACGAGGCATCGTGCGCTTGTAGATTATTTCCAGAATGTTCACCCCCAGAATAGGGACACCAGGCTTCACGTGGTTAGTCTAATTAGTAAGTAATGCAGCTGTGTATAGCTACCTAGCTTTTTGAACTTCTTCAGCTCTTGTCAATTACCTACTGTATAAGGCATAGGAAAGTTGAAGGGAATTTACTTGGTTATATATCTGCTATTTAGATTCAGTTAGATAATTCCATACATAAGCATTGCTGTCACATTTATTGAACTCAACAAATAAAAACATTGACATACCGTGACATACCGTGCTTCGTTGCATAACTGCAACGAAGCACTGCATTTTAATAGTATTCCATTACTTTTCTTGAATTCTATTGTGGCAGAGCTAGGAATGTGCTAATCTGAAAGACGGAACAATTCTTCACTTGTCTCTTTTGTTTTGATTATATTTTTTGCTGGATATTTCAGTATGCGTATTTTCTCTGATGGCTATAACACACAATGATACCAATAACACAACAAAACCACTAAAATATACTTTTTTTTGTTTGTGTAAGACCAAACAATAATTTGCAAGTCATCTTGCTTTCTTTTCTTATTAGAGTAGCCAATTATTTTGTACCCCCTCTTTCTCCCCAATTTTAGTCGTTATGCCAATTAATTCTTCCCCACACACACATGTAAGTGCTGTCACGGCTGTTGTATCCTACTGAATCACCTGCCATTAAGGAGCCCCCACCAGGAGGACAATAGAGCCTTCGTCCTACTCCTCCCGCCCAACACTTTGTTGTTTGTGTTCGTGTAGACGCCCGACAAAGCCGGATGCACCACGGTGGATTCGAACCCACAACCTCCGTGGTGGTGGTGGGCAGGGACTTTAACCACTGCGCCACCCGAGCGCCTTTGTTTTTTGGCAAGTAGTCTGTACTGAATTTGGAGGCTTTTGCCTTTTTAGTCTAAAATGACACAGAGGTGGATGACAGTAAAGGTCATGAAGTCTATTACTTAATTAAGTCAGGAGACAATGCACTAGAACAAGACTGGTGTGACCTTTCAATTCCTAACTATTGTATTAACCCATTAAGACCGGGAACGCATCTGTGTCATTTTTTTAGATTTCTTTGGGCTATTCAAAAATAGCAGATCTACAAGCTCGTAGCGCGGCACTGAGTGCCGCGCTACGAGCTTGTTGATCTGCTATTTTTGAAAAATCGTGAAAGTTTGTGCACATCATTGAAAAAATATTTTTTTAAAGTGAACATTTGTAACTGAAATCTTTGCGTCTGGGGATTCTACAAATGTCTTCTAAATCCCAACAGTTTTCTTAAAAACGTGTGTTGCTTCAATATCTACGTATATAAATGTTTTCATGTCAAGGAACCCCAAAATTATATGTATTTGGATGCGGGCCCCCATCTTAAAATATTGAATTCCAGGGACCCTCATGAAGCAAAGATTTGAGTTACAGATGTTCCCTTTAAAAATATACATTATTCAAAGATTTGCACACATTTTCACAATTTAAAAAAAATAGCAGATTTACAAACTTGTAGCGCAGCACTCGGTGCTGCGCTATGAGCTTGTAGATCTGCTATTTTTTGAATACCTAATAAATAAATAAATAAATGACACAGATGCGTTCCCTGTCTAAATGAGTTAAACTACTCTCTCCCATGCATTAGTGTAAGGATGGAAGTGAGCAGAGGCCTATCCAGGGTAGTCATTATTCAGTAATTAGTTTTCTACCTCAGCAAGACATGCATTATTGAGCACAAGACAATTTCTTTCTTATTGGCCTCCCCATAACAGTGTCCCATTCACTCAGTATGTTGTCATTCAAGCAGCCAGCAGATGATGTTTGGTAAATTAGATATTTTTCTCCATCTAAAATATGAATTGCAAATAGCTTTTTATAGCATCTTCATCATAGAGGGGGGAAAAAACACTGCTGTATTTTGCAACGTGCAGCCTGTTTATTTTAGTTATTGAACAAACAGGCACAAATACGGCAGTTACTGTATAATACTGCAAGAGATAGGCCTACTACTGCTTTGCGACGTTATTTTCAAAGGATTTTATACATAATTGTAAATGGGACCTTGTGCATAATGAGTACTTTTACTTGTCGTAAAAGCATATTTTGATGCCAATACTTTTGTACTTTTACTCAAGTACATTTACTGGATACCGGTACTTTTACTTGTAACAGAGTATTTTTTTTTTAATTGTGGTATTGCCACTTTTACTTAAGTACAAAATGTGAGTACTTCTTCTACCACTGGACATGTGATGGTCTTCTTCTTCTTGATGATTGTGATTTTTACCAGGTTGCAAAACCTGGTCTACATCTACACTCGCTAGTCCTGACTTTTGCGTGACTTTTTCCTCATTGGCTGGTCATTTTAGCCAATGAGGGCTCAATGTCCTCTCAGAGTATGGGATCTAAAGACGACCCACAATACTGTGTTCGGCCACTGTTTTTAACTCTATGGTAAGTGGCGCTGTTGCTCAATGTCCTCTCAGAATATGGGATCTAAAAACGTTGCCATGTTTAGTGAGAGAAATAAGCAACCTGGTATAATACGACTGTGTCATATGCTTGTTTACTCAAATTTGAGTTGACTAGACATGGATGAAATAATGCTACTCCTCTCATATGTTCCAATTCCCATAATGAAATACAGATTCTGTTCTGTACAGTGAGAGGTCCAGGGACGTGCACAGATAGACTCTAGGTGGTGCTGGAGCACCTGCCCTTTGCCCTCTTGACCAGAAGTGCCCTTTTGAAAAAAAGAAAAACAACGTTTTTTTCCCCTGTTTACAGCAGGGGTCTTCAACAGGGGTCAGAGTTACTACAGGGGGTCCGCCAAATCTTTGTGATATGATTTTTCTTTTTACCATAACCACTCGAAACCTAGCATCCCTTTTCTGAGGAGAACTTTAGCCAAAAATAGCAGATCTACAAGCTCACAACGCCTCGCGCTGCGAGGCGTTGTGGGCTTGTAGATCGGCTATTTTTGGCAAAGAGGTATAGGTGTAGAGGGAAAAAAGAGCAGACCAAGTAAACAAAAAAAAGTATAATCATAAACACACACTACTAAGGCAGCCGGCGGTTCCGCGCGCCACATAAGGTGCCCTTTTTTTTTACTTGAGCACCTGCCCCTCAAAGTGTTTGTGCACGCCACTGGTGTAACAGTTGTAGGGTTGTGTGGGCCTGACATACAGTATGCTGGGACATGTGTGTCCTCTTTCTCTTTGCAACAAAAATGTAATGTAATTTTGCAAGGTCCTTAACAACAAACAAACAAACAAACAAACAAACAAACGCAGAGCAGCTCTTTGTTGTTTAGGCAGATGTTAGCTCGGTTAACTGGTATCCTGGTTTCTTTGAAGCACTAAATTGTTTTTCTTTGCACTCCATGTGTGACCATTTGTACTAGGGGTGTGCCGATACACTAATTTCACGAAACGATACGATACGATATTTGGCTCACAACTTCGATACGATTTCGATACGATACGATACGCACTTTTTTTATTATGAAAATATATGGAGGAGAAAAAAAGAAAATGCAAACAAATAATTCTGTTTTTGCATTATTCAGACATACAAACTTGTAGCTTTTCAGCTACAATAGCCGTTTTGAATCCAAATAGTATGACACCTGACCCGAAAAAAAAACATGTTGTCACTCTTTTCACTTCGGGGCCGTTTGCATGCCTGATTATTATGATTGTAAAAAAAAAAAAAAATTCAAAAACGATATTTTTTTTCCCCAAAACGATACATATCGTCGCGAAAACGTATCGCGATATATCGCGGGACGATATATCGGCACACCCCTAATTTATACCCTGTCGTTTGTTGACGAGGGCTCATGCTATTTACTCTGATCTCCAGCTTCTAAGTCGCTCTGGATAAGAGCGTCTGCTAAATGCATAAATTGTAATTGTACTTGACATAACTGTGGTGCCTATTTGCATATCAAATTGTTTTTTACAGAAACATTTCACACGCGCGAACACACACACACACACACACACACACACACACACACACACACACACACACACACACACACACACACACACACACACACACACACACACACACACACACACACACACACACACACACACACACACACACACACACACACACACACACAGTACTATATGCACCAGTGTTGATTTCGTAGACTAAAACTCAGCTATGATGACTGAAACTAAGACTACATATATTGACAATTTCGTCAACAAATAAAAACTAGACTAAAAATGTTAGTGAGGGACTAGTGGAGAAGAGATCCAGTAGAACTAAAAGACAAGTCATGTTATGCGTGTTTGCGCTCTGGTGTTGCACTCTGAAAACAGCAGATCTACAAGCTCACAACGTGTCGCGCTGTGACGCGTTGTGAGCTTGTAGATCGGCTATTTTCAGCATGCAACAGAGTGTAAAATCAGGCATTACAACGCCATCACAGCAACGCCAAAATACATTTTAGTCGACTAAATCAACTGTAGTTTTAGTAGACTAAAATCTTATGATATTTAGTCGACTAAAGCTAGACTAAACAGTAAAACATTTCAGATGACTAAAATAAGACTAAAACTAAATGGAATTTGATTCAAAAGTCTATGACTAAAACCGAATAAAATTTTGCCGTCAAAATCAAGGCTAATATGCACCTTCATTTTCTCCTTTTACACCAAATCTCTTTGCTAGCAATTGCTAACAACACCACCTCACATTCTGAGCTTCTCCTCTGAATAGGGATGTTGGGGTTCATGTGGCTTAAGTTGGTGCAAAGTTGAAGTTAGGCCACAGTGATGGGAAACCTATTGGATCCCAGACCAGGGCTGCTGCAGTCCCACACTAATCAGCAGAAATGTGTGGGATGAACTGGCTTGAACCTTCACTATACCACATAACTATCTGAAGTCCCTCACCTCTCCTGAATCAACTGTGAAAATGATATTGGAAATTGCAACCAATGACAGTAAATGCTAAGATGGGCCGGTCACATTTCCGGATCTTGTTTCCAGTCCAAGTAGACAGTTGTTGAAGAAACATCATGAGCACTTAAAAAACGTGTAGGCTAATGACTCCTCAATCAATCAAATTGTATGTATATAGCACATTTCATACAGCAAGTGCAACCCAATGCGCTTCACAGAACAAACAATAAATACAAAATTGCTGGCATAAGTTCCTAAGTAAAACCAAAAGATTTTGTGTACAGTAGCTTAAGATGTTGGCTTGTTGTTAGTCCACCCCTAGCTTTATTTTTGCCTTTTTTGGGTTGCAATTTATTCTCTCTGAACTGTTTTGTCAGAGACTATTTAAAAAGATATGTTTGTTCATTAAACACATTTATGCGATTGTGAGATCTTTTGTCAACAGATCAATTCAAAATAAATATTTTTTTTTCCTTTTGGATATAATGACATGCCCAACATAGGGATCGATTATGAATTGATTATTATATACACTTTTTTATAATCGATTAGTTCTGTAAATGAGCTGTTGCACACATAGTTGTAAAAAGGTTGTGTAAAATAGCACTGTCTTACATACTTTTTTTTCCAGCTTCATTTTGTGCATTTAATTTATCAAGTCTATGATTTATCAGACTTATGACATAAGGCAGGGGTCTTCAACAGGGGGTCCTCAGAGTTACTACAGGGGGTCCGCCAAATCTTTGTGTGATATGTTTATTTTTTTTACCTTAACCACTTGAACCCTAGCATCTCTTTTCTAAGGAGAACTTTAGCCAAAAATAGCCGATCTACAAGCTCACAACGCCTCGCGCTGCGAGGCGTTGTGAGCTTGTAGATCGGCTATTTTTGGTATATGTAGAAGGGAGAAAATAGCAGACCAAGTAAACAAAAAATAATAATCTGAGACGCAATATAGAGGGGGTCCCTGCTTAGCAGATATACAAGCTCATAGCGCGGCACCGAGTGCCGCGCTATGAGCTTGTAGATCTGCTATTTTTGAAAAATCGTGAAAATGTGTGCAAATCTTTGAATATATACATTTTTAAAGCGAACATTTGTAACTCAAATCTTTGCTTCTGGGGGTCCCTGCAACAAAATATTTTGATGGGGGTCCGCGGCCAAATACATATCATTTTGGGGGTCCTTGACATGAAAAAAATTGAGCACCACTCATATAGAAATATAGTTTTTTCAGAATACTGTTGAGATTTAGGAGACATGTAGAATCGGCTTCAGGTCTCAATGGGTTAATCAAATGAGGATGAGTGTTCATTTTGAGTTTCAGTTGGAACGATGTAAATCACGTGAAGATGAAAAATATATATTTTTAAAGGTCTATGCTCTCTTACATGGAAAAGTTAGTCTAATTTGCAATGGCATAAATTTAACTCATGGTGTGAATTAAATAAATCCTTTATGTGGACCTACGAGTTTTCCTCTAATTAGGGTGAGTGAGAGGCTCACATGACACCAGGCAATATCATGTGACACGTTCTTTAGAGTATTCAAGTACATACAGAGAATATATAGTATCATTCATAATTCACATTACATGACCAGAATATATGAATTGTAACAGAATGGAGCAGTATAACCCATTAAGACTTGGAACTGTGTCATTTTTAGATTTGAGCTAAAAAGCATTATTTTACACTTTGGGCTATTCAAAAATAGTGAAAATGAGTGCAAATCTTTGAATATAAATACTTTTAAAGCAAACATTTTGAACTCAAATCTTTGCTTCTGGGGGGTCCCTGGAACAAAACATTTTGATGGGGGTCCGCGGCCAAATACATATCATTTTGGGGGTCCTTGACATGAAAAAGTTTGAGCACCACTGACATAGAAACATACATTTTTCAGAAAACTGTTGGGATTTAGGAGACATGTAGAATCGGCTTCAGGTCTCAATGGGATAACACAAACACACCCACGTGCACACGCACACGCTTACACGCGCACTGACACACACACACGCACGCACGCACGCACGCACGCACGCACACACACACACACACACACACACACACACACACACACACACACACACACACACACACACACACACACACACACACACACACACACACACACACACACACACACACACACGCACGCACACACAATGTGCAGGTATACAGTATCCTGATAAAGCCGTGACCATGATTTCACAACCATATTTCTATGCTTACACAGAGGAGAATGAATCAGTACATTAGTCAAACAGTTGAAGGTTAAGGTCGAGCCTAAGAGAAATCATAATAACTGAATAGCTGTATTAGTAGAAAAAGATTTTCACCCTTGATTCAACCTTTGCATTATACCTAGAAATGCTGGTATGTACTGTATAATGCATAAGGTTGAATCAAGGGTGAAAATCTTTATTATTTTTAGGTTATTATTTTTCTTTTTACATAATAACTATGCTGGTCCAGTGGTTAACCCATTAAGACCTGAGGCGATTCTTAGAAATGTTTTCTGAATCCTAATTTTTTTTTTGAAAAAAATCCAAACTTTTTTTCAAGATTTTTCAAAAATAGCAGATCTGCAAGCTCATAGCGCGGCACTCGGTGCCGCGCTATGAGCTTGTATATCTGCTATTTTTGAATAGCCAAAGACATCTAAAGTGACACAGATGCGTTCCAGGTATCAATGGGTTAAGGGAAAAAGAAAAAAAAAATGACACCTGGACCACCCCCCCTGGTAACTAATTAACGAACAGTCCCTAACATACATTTCCTTTACAAATGAGGGGATAAATACATACTCCCCCCCCCCCCCCCCCCCCTCAATTACAGTACATTTAGGGCCCGATACATATTTGAATACATTTAGGAGTAAATGACATATTTCTTTGTTGTAGAGCTCTCGCCATGCTCAATGTTGCCATGTCCTCTACTCATAAGCGACATTGACCTTTTTTTTCTGTGAAGGTACTTGTAAAGACTGGTGGTTGGGCTTTGTCCCTGTTTCGGAAACGTTGATATTTGCCATGAGTTATTTGTTGATGTATTGATATATATTTGGCCTTGTTTAGTTCCAAATGTATTGATTAGTGTTTAAACCAGTGGTGGACCCCCAGGTAATAATTAATTTGTATTTTGTGGACCCTCAAATTAATGTGTATTTTGTTACTCCCCCATGTGTCTTTATAATGTGTTTATTGTAAGCGACATTGCCCTTGTTTTTCTGTGAAGGTGCTTGTAAAGACTACTGGTTGCGGTTTGTCCCTGTTTCTAAAACGTTGTTGAGTTATTGGTTGATATATTGATATATTTCACACACACTCTCATCATTAGATTCATATAAAACTAGACGCGTCGCAATTGGCAATTGCAAAGTGTGGTTGCGCCGACGCGGTCGGGACTCCAGTAATACGCCGGGAGGAATACCGTCGGAGACTGCGCCAATTACATCGTCACGTCACTCCTGAGAACGCCTGCGTTTCATTTTGAGAGGATTGATCCCCCAAAAATCATGTTTTTGCATCAAACGGTTACATTTCGAGCATTCGTGGCGCCCCCTATCGATCAAAGTAGAAATGCTTTTGGGGATTAGTTTAGTATACCACCCTCGACATGTGATTCAAATTTGGGATTGACCGGACTTTTCGTTCGTGATTTATGGCATTTTTGGTCAAACGGGCCCCTCCCGCTAACTTTGGAAGGCATTTACGGACGGACGGTACGGACTATCAAAGTTCCGCTTGGATAGGTTTATCGCATGGGTCCATAGATCACGTGTACCGATTTGTATGAGATTTGGAAAAAAATTGAAGGAAAAGGAGCAAAAAGTGTGTTTTGAAGAAAATTCAAAATGGCGGAAAATCTATCCTGACGCAAATGGGCGTGGCCTATATGGGAAGATGCGTCGTGACCCAAGGAATCTAGGGAAAAAGAAATTTTGATTTTACGACCTACGGTTCAAGAGTTATAGGCCAAAAGGTAAAGGGGGCTGTTATAGCGCCACCATGTGGCCGACTGGTGTGATTATTTTCTGAATAATTTTTCAAAAAACTATTAACCTCCCCTCCAAGTTTTGTAACTTTAGCCCTTACGGTTTCCGAGAAAAAAATACTTGAATGGGAGTTTTTGCAATTCCCATTAAAGTGGATGGGGAAATTTAATGCACAAATAAATCAATATAAAAAAATCTATCCTGACGCAAATGGGCGTGGCCTATATGGGGAGATGCGTAGTGACCCAAGGAATCCAGGTGAAAAGAAATTTTGATTTTAGGACCTACGGTTCAAGAGTTACGGGCCAAAACGTAAAGGGGGCTGTTATAGCGCCACCATGAGGCCGAATGGTGTGATATTTTTTTAAATAATTTGGGACTTAATTATGAATTTTCCCTCCAAATCTGATAACTCTAGCTCTTAAGGTTTCTGAGAAAAAAATACTTGAATTTGAGTTTTTTCACTTTTACATTAAAGTGGATGGGGAAATTTAATGCACTAATAAATCAATATCAATTAAACTATTTAACCAATCTCTTAGCAAAATACAAGCGCACGATTCCCGATTTAGACGGTCATTTTGATATATGGCACAACATTAGGGGATCAAAACTGTGGGAGGAGATGTGGTTTGAAAAAAAGTTTATCTATAAATAAAGAAACAAATAAATAAAGAAATAAAGTGTATAGAGTACTATAGTCTGGTTGCCCTGTTAGGGCAACCACACTAATTAATTAATTCTTGCAACACCGTTGCAATGGAGTGCATTCAGCGTAACACTGCTATGATGACTACATCGTAAAGGCACCTGTGAGGGAAACAAGACAAACTGAGTTCATGGCATTGTATTTTATCACCATTTTAGTTGACTAATTCAATATTCTTATCATGACTTGAAAATAAAGAAGTGGAAAAGTAATGCCCGCTTGTGGATCAAGGATGTATCACCGCTGCTGGTGTGGACTTAGTTTGGTTTTATGAGAAGTTCATTATTTTGGGAAAGGGATGGTAGAGTCATGCAAGATGTATGAGAGGTAAAAGGAATAAGCAAGGGATAACTGACGGGTAGCCGGTAAATATTGATAAATAAATCCTGTGCCTAATCACCCTGAAGGGATTTACTTTACTCAATAATGACCGGCTACCCGTCAATTATCCCGGTTATTACGCGGCTACTTAATAAATACGTTAATACATTTACCCAAAAGTAACAACAACACAAAGTATTTCCTTGCTTACGGCAATGGAAGTATTCCATAAGTGTTGCGGTGGGCGGACACGGTCGCCTCGGAAAACAAGGAAGTGTAGTGGATCAAATAGAATACATTTTTGGTTACTGCATCGCCTATTTCTCCCTTCAAATGTTTTCAAAAACATTCTTGAGAGCAATGTTTAGTTGTAAATGACATTGTGCGTTTGTTTACATGGCTGTCATGTTGGATACAGCATAAAATCAAGCAGCGCAGGTTGATATGAGCCAGGTGCTCTGAGTCTTTGATTAGACAGAGGTCTGTTACAGAGCTCATCAGTCATTGTCCAGAAATAACACACCGCCAAATTCAGCGATTGACCAATCAGAATCAAGCATTCAACCAAGCCGTGTAATAATGTTAAATGCATAGTTGATTAGAGGGCATACTGGGATAGAATAAATAAAGAAAAGGCATGATATGTCCTCCTAGGCTATGGGACAGGAATAGGTTTGGCAAGTTGTGGGAAGTATAGCAGCAGCAATTAAACAAAGTTATAAAATATGTAAATAAATATGGACATAGAGAACAGGATAAGCCGGCGCTATTTGTTTTGGTTCAGCGTTTAGTTTCACAAATATGTTCAGTAAAACCATCTGTGCGTGAATTGGGGCGTAAACTAGCAATCATTATAGAAACGGGTAATTGCTTTTCAGAGAGGAGTGATAACCCACTGAGTGCCCCAAAGGCAGAGCTTCATTAGTAGTGAAGTAACTCTTCAATACGGAAATGACCTTGCAATGAGATTCAGTCTGCAATTCAATGTTCCGCCGCATTTTAAGGTTCAATCAGGATCAAAACACAAAAGGAAAAAATGGAACTGATTGGAGCAAAACTCATCTGAAATGTTCTTTTCAAATGTTCTTGTTCTCATTCAACCTCTACAGCGTGCATTTTTTTGGGTCCATGTTCATATCGGTCACAGCCATCTCTTACCATTAACCCATTCAATCCGGGAAAGCTTCTGTGCAACCACTTTATCCATGCTTTATACTTTGGCTATTCAAAAATAGCAGATCTACAAGCTCATAGTGCGGCACCGAGTGCCGCGCTATGAGCTTGTAGATCTGCTATTTTTTTTAAATCTTGACATTTTTGGCAAATCTTTGAATATATATATATTTTTGTTTTAAAGCGAACATTTGTAACTAATATTTTCAGGGGGGGTCCCTGGAAAAAGACATTTTGAGATGAGGGTGCGGGGCCAAATACATATCTAAAAATGTTTTCTAAATCCTAACAGTATGTTGCTATATCAGTGCCAGTGGTGCTCCAACTTTTCCATGTCAAGGACCCCCAAAATGATATTTGGCCACTGACCTCCATCTCACAATATGTTCTATCTATCTGTCTGTCTGTCTGTTTGTCTGTCTGTCTGTCTGTAAAGATTTGCACACATTTTCAAGATTGAAAAAAATAGCAGATCTACAATATTGTATATCTGCTATTTTTTTGAATAGCCGAATAAACTAAAAATGACACGGATGCGTTCCCGGTCTTAATGGGTTAATATTTCCTGATGCACTAGCACAGCTGAATGCTCCTACCTATACCTACCATAATTGATACATGGAAGCTTAAATTCAAGGGGACAACATTTTCAATTTACAGTGCTTTGCGCTTAAACGGTTTGCTGGCAAAATGTCGGGGAGGGAGCCCACTGGGCTGTGTTCGCTATACAGCCTAAGAGGATCATTCTCTACCTCTGTGGAAGGTAACTTAATGAGATGATTAAACCACAGAGAAAAGATCAGTGCATGCCCGAGTGTCACTATTGGTTAATAAGGAGGCATTTATTTTATTTTATTATTTTTTCTACAGCGAGTTTATAAGCACCTATTTAATTGACTCCAGTATGATCCACATGAGCAATTAAGGGGTTCCATGCATACAGTTAGTCCTGTTTTTTGTTGTTTTTACATACATATTGACATGGCTAAACCATGGAGTGGACGTGTGTGGGATAGAAATGCTCCATTTGACAGGATCATTCAAGCTTGTGGATTTCTATTGGACCTACTTGCGGATTATACCAGTGTCAGTCTACCTTATGTGGATTATGTGGTCGACACGCGCTGACATCTTGCACCTTAATCCCATCTACACTGCACTGACTCATGTCTTTTTTTTTGTGCACGTGTTTTTTTCTAGCACCTCAACTAACGTCCATAAGTATATCATGCACAGAATTCATCTGCTGCTATGCTCACACACTTATCTCAGGTACATGTGTATGTAGAGTGTTTGGTTGTTTGTTTTCTTGTTTGATCTCCTTTCCCCCTTCTTCTTCTTCCCTTTCTTTTTTTTTTTTCTATGGAAATAACGATACGACGGGAACTATGCACAAAAACAAATTTCACCTACTTTTTTACTTCTGTAAACCTGTGATGTGACGATAAAGCTGATTCTGATTCAAAGCCTATTTCAAGACAACCAGGACCATGAATAATCTTGACTAAGACGGATAAACAAAATTAATTCTATCCTCATTAAATAGCTTGTACTTGTACAGTGTTTGACCTATATGCCTTCAAGAGTATGTCTGATCATGACGCAACACATTTAACACATCTATAAACTATCTAATACTAGTCGATACCCGTTCCAGGGATACGAGCACCCAAAGTATGTGCAGTTTGGGTTATGCGCTGTGCACAGACTGTATGTCAGGGATGGAAAGTGACTTTGTACTCGTATACCTGCACCTGTTCCAACACACACGTGCACGTCCTGTCGCCACAACGTGGACCCACAGCAAACACACACACGCTCATAAACAGTTCCCAGCACACACACACCCACGTGCGACCATTTGCGAACCTACAATTTAACTCTGAGTGTGCATCAGTGTTAATTTAACCCATTCCAGACCTGGAACTGTGTCATTTTTAGATTTGAGCTAAAAAGCATTAATTTACACTTTGGGCTATTCAAAAATAGCAGATATACAAGCTCATAGCGCGGCACCGAGTGCCGCGCTACGAGCTTGTAGATCTGCTATTTTTGAAAAATCGTGAAAATGTGTGAAAATCTTTCAATATATATATTTTTAAAGCGAACATTTTTAACTCAAATCTTTGCTTCTGGGGGGTCCCTGGAACAAAATATTTTGATGGGGGTCCGCGGCCAAATACATATGATTTTGGGGGTCGTTGACATGAAAAAGATTGAACACCACTGATATAGAAACATACGTTTTTCAGAAAACTGTTGGGATTTAGGAGACATGTAGAATCGGCTTCAGGTCTCAATGGGTTAACTCTGAGTTTGCAGCAATATGTAACATTTGCACATACTCTGAGTCAAACGAAACCCTCAGAATTGCGCAGTGTAACACTGAGATTTGGGTCATTTCCTATTCACACCTGCTATTCTCATGATAATAAGACAGAGTCCATGAGACTATTCCTGACCAAAGGTGTCCACTTTTTGAGTTCTAAAGAAAAGCCTGCTCTTGCATTCCTTGCCCTGAATTGAAAGTGAACACCATACGTTTTTTTTTCATCGTGGGACCTGTGGTCCTGGCAGTGTGCCATGATCTACCTTTAGTAACTGCCCTGAGGTTCATAGTGTTACACTATATACGCTCTTACAACCACTTGATCTCTAGCATCTCTATTCTGGTGGGAACATTAGCCAGAATAGTGTACTGTATCTACAAACTCACAACGTGTGGTATTGTGGTGCGTTGTGAGCAGTGGTGGAAAAAGTACTCAAATGCTTTACTTAAGTAAAAAGTACTTGCAGGTAATCAATATTGCAACGTAGAAATAGTCTGCTACAAGTGAAAGTCCGGAATTCAAAATGTACTTAAAGTACCAAAAGTAGAAAGTACTCATTACGCATAATGTCCCATTTCACAAGTTTTCAAATGTATAAAGATATTTTGAAAATAGCAGATCTACAAGCTCACAATGTGTCGCATTGTGAGCTTGTAGATTGGCTATTTTCAAATGGCCGAAATGTATATAGGGCTGAAGTGGGTAATGTATGTCTTGTAATAATAATCAAAATCTACAAAGTAGTAACTAGTTACTAAAGCTCTGAGATGTAGTGGAGTAGAAGTAAAGGTACTGACAATTGGAAATACCCCAGTCAGGTAAAAGAAATACCTCAAAATTGTACTTAAGTACAGTACTTTCGGAAAAAGAGACTTAGTAAAGCCGGAACAAAAGAGTACACCCAGTGCAGAGCCAACTCGTGGGTGCGTTTTACCAAGTAAAGAGGATTTAAGTGCTTAACCATCCCTTTTGTCTCAGTAAATAGATAATTCTTGCAGGTAGAGACTGCACGCTGTGGTATGCAGCTGTGTGGGGAGAAAGCTAAAGAACTACGCCAATGCTGCTGTATCAATGGAAGCAGGTTTATTCTAGGACACGTCTAAAAAGCTCGTCTCTTGAGGCAAAATGGTGGCAGCACGGTGTGAACGTACTGTATGGTACACATCTGGGACCAGTCAAGACTGTTCACCACTCCTTCCATGACGAAGATTAACCCTTTAAGACCAGGAACGCATCTGTGTCATCTTTTTTTATTTCTTTGGCCATTCAAAAATAGCTCAAATCTTTGCTTCTGGGGGATTCTACAAATGTCTTCTAAATTCTAACAGGTTTTTTAAGAAAAAAACGTATGTTGCTAAAATATCAGTGGTTCACAAACTTTTTCATGACAACGACCCCCAAAATGATATGTATTTATCCGCGGACGAACATTTTAAAATATTTAGTTCCAGGGACCCCCAGAAGCAAAGATTTGAGTTACAAATGTTCGCTTTAAAGATATATATTCAAAGATTTGCACAAATCTTCACAACTTTTCAAAAATAGCAGATCTACAAGCTTGTAGCGTGGCACTCGGTGCCGCGCTATGAGCTTGTAGATCTGCTATTTTTGAATAGCCCAAAGCAATCTAAAAATGACACAGATGCGTTCCCGGTCTTAATGGGTTAAGAAGACCGGGAAATGAACCTCATCCCTCAGAGTGATTAATGCCCATGAAGTGTAATTAAAGACTTTTAGTTAAGTCCCCTGTCTTTGCTCTGTGGTAGTCATTTTTAATCATCTCCTACGTGGTTGACTGTGCGTAATTGGATCGCTCCATTATACTAGTTATAGCAATGGATATTACATGTAAAAAGCCTTATTGTGCAAAAATCTTCACACTTCTTAGAAATATGCGTAAAATCACATTAGGAAGAAATAGCTAAATAAATACTATTGTACATTCTATGAAAATACGTATTAATTATGTTGCTGTGTTTTTGTTTGAAAACTACGGATCTACAAGCTCACAGGGTCTCGCTACGCGATGCGTTGTGAGCTTGTACATCGGCTAGTTTTGCTAGTTCATGTACCGCAAAGTATATAGAGTTTTAAGTGGTTCATTTATAAGTTGGTCCATCTATGCTGCCTTGACAATGTTGTTGGTCTATAATTAATATGGAACGCTGTTAAGGTGCCTGGATTTTTTAATAACAACTTACCGTGGGTGCCAGCATTCTCCCCATTGACTGCGCTTCGCTGTTTAAAGCTCTAGACTCCACGACCAGCAAATCCACGTAAAAAAAACCCATCCATTTATGTAGCGCGATGACCCTGGCTACATCCTGGAACGATAACATTTCACTCGCGAGTTACAACGGGGGGGGATCGCGCATCGCGCATGACCGTTTTTCCCCACCGGAAACAGATTCGGAGATACAGACGTTTTAAAGAAGGAAATAGACAGGAAGCGGATGGGGAGCCATGTTTTTTTTTTTCGGTGATCCATCTGGCCTATACTTCTCAGGATCACAATGGGTACTCCCAGAGCTGCTCTAGCCCCTCCCGTGTGGAAAAAAAACAAAAAAAACAAAAAGACACCAAAACCGGTTTAATACGGTTTTGGCACTCCGAGGAACTTTTTGCACCTTTTGCAAAACCGTATAAATAAGGTTTTGGCACCCCATGTGTTAATAAAACATCTACTGATGCACAAACTTGGACACATCATCAGTGTTGTTACCTGGAGTCACTGGGTGTTTTGGCTCTCGACAGACACCCTCCTCCAGGCGACCCGACCGAGGCTGATCAGACCCTGGCCTGTGTCCAAGTGGCATGCTACTGCCCCCACTGTCTCTTGGGGGGCTTTTAGGGTGGCTGGGCTGTGCTTAAAGTAGGCTACCAAAGTAGAAAGTACTCAGTATGTAGAATCTCCCATTTCACAAGTTTTCAAATGTATACACATCTTGAAAATAGCAGATCTACAAGCTCACAATGCGTCGCATCGCGACGCATTGTGAGCTTGTAGATCTGCTATTTTCAAATGGCCGAAATGTACAGTATATAGGGCTGACGTGGTTAATGTATGTTTTGTTGTAGTAGGCATGAGTGTGTAAATTTCAATATCGGTGGCATTATTAATAACCAAAAATGTAGTGTGAGGACTTCTTAATATCTTAAGGATAATCAAATTAATAACTATAAATTTGGAATTATGAGTATTTAAAATTAAGAGTCAAAATTTAACGAGGCACCATGAAAATCAACTTATGACTAAACACAAGCTTAATTTGTATTTAACCTTAACTTTAAACCACCAATAAAATAATGAAAGATTATAAAATAATCACTTATTATTTTATTTCAATAAATCTACAAGATCTGAAGGGGAAAACGTTCTTTTCTCGGCAGAGCCTTTTTAAGATGTGTGTCAACATATGTCAAGGTTCTATAAGGAATAATAATTCAACTTGAGCAATGACCAAACTAGATTTGATATTAAAAAATATATGAATTTATTCAATCAAACCTAAGCTAGGCATGCAACATTTAATAAAAATGGAAAATCTCAACATTAAATATAATCAATGTTTTAACTGGATTCAGATGGAGGCTAAACCTAACTTAAAATCCTGTAAGAAAACAACAGTTAAATTAAATAAGAATGATATGCCATGAGCAGCTGAATTTATCTTATTTAAGAGTTGTTCCTGTGTTTACCGCACATCACAGTTGTCATGTGATGTGTCCGATGTCCAGTGATGAACGTTGTCGGTTTGTGACGACGTGGTGGAATTCACGTTGGTTTTAGGGTGAAAACGTGAAGTTGTAGTTGTAGATCCGTCCTATTGTCTCAGTCTCCACCCAAGCCCAAGCTTGGACTTGAGGAGCCTGTGTATGGCAGAATGCTGCCCATGTGCTGTACCTATGGTCAGGCAAGAACACAGTCGTCGTAGCGTTGAGCAGGGGCCAGTCAGGAGCTTTGTGGCAGGCTGTACTATCTTTAGGGATGCCTAGGCCAGGCAGAAGAGAAGCAGCGGAGACACAACTTGGTCAGGGTCAGATCGTCTAGGGGACCCCAAGTTGTTGCGTCTGGCTTGTGGGAGAATCAGGCCTTCCAGTCACGGAGGTGCGGTGTGAAGAGCTTCCTATCCATCAGCCATGGAGGGCATCTTCTTCTTCGCGGTCCCTTGCTTCCTCGCAAAGAGGGGTTAGGTCCCCCGAAGTTTTCAAAGTTAAAGTGGGGGGGGTTACACACAGCGCTTATATGCGTTGCGATGAGGTAACATGAGGCTGTTGCAACACACATGTTCTTCCGAAATACATATGTTGTTGTTTTGAGGCAAAGACTTGTCCAGAAGTTGTGTCCTTCTTGGGAAGATGAAGTCATGCACTCGTGCATTGCTCATGGCTTAAATTACACATATTCTGCAAATGTCGTGTTTATTTTATTTACACAGCTATTACAAACCATTGAATCCAGTGCAGTAAACTACGATGAATATGGTGCAAATAATATATGTCATAAGTACAATCAAAATCATGATTAATGAATTGGAATGATTACATGAATGAAACATTCAAACATTATGACATGAGTGGTGACATGAATGGTTACTTGTCAATAAGTCAGAGTGTTATCTGTGAGATGATAACATAATCCAATAAAGGGAAACAGTATTATAATCCAAGAATCCTAATCCATTCAGGATTCTGAGTCTGTAGGGTTCCAGTGAGTCTGCTTTGGAGACAAACATCTGAAAATAGAATGGACCAAGTTTCGCAAACCTTCAAAGCGAGTTCTCAATCACTCTTAAAAGTCAAACCTGAGATGCAACTGTCATATGTATCCATGGTCCAGGTTCTGTGGAACATTCCTGAGGGTCAATAGGTCAGTTTGTGCAGCCACGGGTCCTATGACATTGTAGATTGAGCCATCAGTGTCAGACAGTTAGAAATACTTGCTGTGTCCATTTGTTCATTCAATATTGTAAGTGTCATGCGCATCGCGCATGACCGTTTTTCCCCACCGGAAACAGATTCGGAGATACAGACGTTTTAAAGAAGGAAATAGACAGGAAGCGGATGGGGAGCCATGTTTTTTTTTTTCGGTGATCCATCTGGCCTATACTTCTCAGGATCACAATGGGTACTCCCAGAGCTGCTCTAGCCCCTCCCGTGTGGAAAAAAAACAAAAAAAACAAAAAGACACCAAAACCGGTTTAATACGGTTTTGGCACTCCGAGGAACTTTTTGCACCTTTTGCAAAACCGTATAAATAAGGTTTTGGCACCCCATGTGTTAATAAAACATCTACTGATGCACAAACTTGGACACATCATCAGTGTTGTTACCTGGAGTCACTGGGTGTTTTGGCTCTCGACAGACACCCTCCTCCAGGCGACCCGACCGAGGCTGATCAGACCCTGGCCTGTGTCCAAGTGGCATGCTACTGCCCCCACTGTCTCTTGGGGGGCTTTTAGGGTGGCTGGGCTGTGCTTAAAGTAGGCTACCAAAGTAGAAAGTACTCAGTATGTAGAATCTCCCATTTCACAAGTTTTCAAATGTATACACATCTTGAAAATAGCAGATCTACAAGCTCACAATGCGTCGCATCGCGACGCATTGTGAGCTTGTAGATCTGCTATTTTCAAATGGCCGAAATGTACAGTATATAGGGCTGACGTGGTTAATGTATGTTTTGTTGTAGTAGGCATGAGTGTGTAAATTTCAATATCGGTGGCATTATTAATAACCAAAAATGTAGTGTGAGGACTTCTTAATATCTTAAGGATAATCAAATTAATAACTATAAATTTGGAATTATGAGTATTTAAAATTAAGAGTCAAAATTTAACGAGGCACCATGAAAATCAACTTATGACTAAACACAAGCTTAATTTGTATTTAACCTTAACTTTAAACCACCAATAAAATAATGAAAGATTATAAAATAATCACTTATTATTTTATTTCAATAAATCTACAAGATCTGAAGGGGAAAACGTTCTTTTCTCGGCAGAGCCTTTTTAAGATGTGTGTCAACATATGTCAAGGTTCTATAAGGAATAATAATTCAACTTGAGCAATGACCAAACTAGATTTGATATTAAAAAATATATGAATTTATTCAATCAAACCTAAGCTAGGCATGCAACATTTAATAAAAATGGAAAATCTCAACATTAAATATAATCAATGTTTTAACTGGATTCAGATGGAGGCTAAACCTAACTTAAAATCCTGTAAGAAAACAACAGTTAAATTAAATAAGAATGATATGCCATGAGCAGCTGAATTTATCTTATTTAAGAGTTGTTCCTGTGTTTACCGCACATCACAGTTGTCATGTGATGTGTCCGATGTCCAGTGATGAACGTTGTCGGTTTGTGACGACGTGGTGGAATTCACGTTGGTTTTAGGGTGAAAACGTGAAGTTGTAGTTGTAGATCCGTCCTATTGTCTCAGTCTCCACCCAAGCCCAAGCTTGGACTTGAGGAGCCTGTGTATGGCAGAATGCTGCCCATGTGCTGTACCTATGGTCAGGCAAGAACACAGTCGTCGTAGCGTTGAGCAGGGGCCAGTCAGGAGCTTTGTGGCAGGCTGTACTATCTTTAGGGATGCCTAGGCCAGGCAGAAGAGAAGCAGCGGAGACACAACTTGGTCAGGGTCAGATCGTCTAGGGGACCCCAAGTTGTTGCGTCTGGCTTGTGGGAGAATCAGGCCTTCCAGTCACGGAGGTGCGGTGTGAAGAGCTTCCTATCCATCAGCCATGGAGGGCATCTTCTTCTTCGCGGTCCCTTGCTTCCTCGCAAAGAGGGGTTAGGTCCCCCGAAGTTTTCAAAGTTAAAGTGGGGGGGGTTACACACAGCGCTTATATGCGTTGCGATGAGGTAACATGAGGCTGTTGCAACACACATGTTCTTCCGAAATACATATGTTGTTGTTTTGAGGCAAAGACTTGTCCAGAAGTTGTGTCCTTCTTGGGAAGATGAAGTCATGCACTCGTGCATTGCTCATGGCTTAAATTACACATATTCTGCAAATGTCGTGTTTATTTTATTTACACAGCTATTACAAACCATTGAATCCAGTGCAGTAAACTACGATGAATATGGTGCAAATAATATATGTCATAAGTACAATCAAAATCATGATTAATGAATTGGAATGATTACATGAATGAAACATTCAAACATTATGACATGAGTGGTGACATGAATGGTTACTTGTCAATAAGTCAGAGTGTTATCTGTGAGATGATAACATAATCCAATAAAGGGAAACAGTATTATAATCCAAGAATCCTAATCCATTCAGGATTCTGAGTCTGTAGGGTTCCAGTGAGTCTGCTTTGGAGACAAACATCTGAAAATAGAATGGACCAAGTTTCGCAAACCTTCAAAGCGAGTTCTCAATCACTCTTAAAAGTCAAACCTGAGATGCAACTGTCATATGTATCCATGGTCCAGGTTCTGTGGAACATTCCTGAGGGTCAATAGGTCAGTTTGTGCAGCCACGGGTCCTATGACATTGTAGATTGAGCCATCAGTGTCAGACAGTTAGAAATACTTGCTGTGTCCATTTGTTCATTCAATATTGTAAGTGTCATGCGCATCGCGCATGACCGTTTTTCCCCACCGGAAACAGATTCGGAGATACAGACGTTTTAAAGAAGGAAATAGACAGGAAGCGGATGGGGAGCCATGTTTTTTTTTTTCGGTGATCCATCTGGCCTATACTTCTCAGGATCACAATGGGTACTCCCAGAGCTGCTCTAGCCCCTCCCGTGTGGAAAAAAAACAAAAAAAACAAAAAGACACCAAAACCGGTTTAATACGGTTTTGGCACTCCGAGGAACTTTTTGCACCTTTTGCAAAACCGTATAAATAAGGTTTTGGCACCCCATGTGTTAATAAAACATCTACTGATGCACAAACTTGGACACATCATCAGTGTTGTTACCTGGAGTCACTGGGTGTTTTGGCTCTCGACAGACACCCTCCTCCAGGCGACCCGACCGAGGCTGATCAGACCCTGGCCTGTGTCCAAGTGGCATGCTACTGCCCCCACTGTCTCTTGGGGGGCTTTTAGGGTGGCTGGGCTGTGCTTAAAGTAGGCTACCAAAGTAGAAAGTACTCAGTATGTAGAATCTCCCATTTCACAAGTTTTCAAATGTATACACATCTTGAAAATAGCAGATCTACAAGCTCACAATGCGTCGCATCGCGACGCATTGTGAGCTTGTAGATCTGCTATTTTCAAATGGCCGAAATGTACAGTATATAGGGCTGACGTGGTTAATGTATGTTTTGTTGTAGTAGGCATGAGTGTGTAAATTTCAATATCGGTGGCATTATTAATAACCAAAAATGTAGTGTGAGGACTTCTTAATATCTTAAGGATAATCAAATTAATAACTATAAATTTGGAATTATGAGTATTTAAAATTAAGAGTCAAAATTTAACGAGGCACCATGAAAATCAACTTATGACTAAACACAAGCTTAATTTGTATTTAACCTTAACTTTAAACCACCAATAAAATAATGAAAGATTATAAAATAATCACTTATTATTTTATTTCAATAAATCTACAAGATCTGAAGGGGAAAACGTTCTTTTCTCGGCAGAGCCTTTTTAAGATGTGTGTCAACATATGTCAAGGTTCTATAAGGAATAATAATTCAACTTGAGCAATGACCAAACTAGATTTGATATTAAAAAATATATGAATTTATTCAATCAAACCTAAGCTAGGCATGCAACATTTAATAAAAATGGAAAATCTCAACATTAAATATAATCAATGTTTTAACTGGATTCAGATGGAGGCTAAACCTAACTTAAAATCCTGTAAGAAAACAACAGTTAAATTAAATAAGAATGATATGCCATGAGCAGCTGAATTTATCTTATTTAAGAGTTGTTCCTGTGTTTACCGCACATCACAGTTGTCATGTGATGTGTCCGATGTCCAGTGATGAACGTTGTCGGTTTGTGACGACGTGGTGGAATTCACGTTGGTTTTAGGGTGAAAACGTGAAGTTGTAGTTGTAGATCCGTCCTATTGTCTCAGTCTCCACCCAAGCCCAAGCTTGGACTTGAGGAGCCTGTGTATGGCAGAATGCTGCCCATGTGCTGTACCTATGGTCAGGCAAGAACACAGTCGTCGTAGCGTTGAGCAGGGGCCAGTCAGGAGCTTTGTGGCAGGCTGTACTATCTTTAGGGATGCCTAGGCCAGGCAGAAGAGAAGCAGCGGAGACACAACTTGGTCAGGGTCAGATCGTCTAGGGGACCCCAAGTTGTTGCGTCTGGCTTGTGGGAGAATCAGGCCTTCCAGTCACGGAGGTGCGGTGTGAAGAGCTTCCTATCCATCAGCCATGGAGGGCATCTTCTTCTTCGCGGTCCCTTGCTTCCTCGCAAAGAGGGGTTAGGTCCCCCGAAGTTTTCAAAGTTAAAGTGGGGGGGGTTACACACAGCGCTTATATGCGTTGCGATGAGGTAACATGAGGCTGTTGCAACACACATGTTCTTCCGAAATACATATGTTGTTGTTTTGAGGCAAAGACTTGTCCAGAAGTTGTGTCCTTCTTGGGAAGATGAAGTCATGCACTCGTGCATTGCTCATGGCTTAAATTACACATATTCTGCAAATGTCGTGTTTATTTTATTTACACAGCTATTACAAACCATTGAATCCAGTGCAGTAAACTACGATGAATATGGTGCAAATAATATATGTCATAAGTACAATCAAAATCATGATTAATGAATTGGAATGATTACATGAATGAAACATTCAAACATTATGACATGAGTGGTGACATGAATGGTTACTTGTCAATAAGTCAGAGTGTTATCTGTGAGATGATAACATAATCCAATAAAGGGAAACAGTATTATAATCCAAGAATCCTAATCCATTCAGGATTCTGAGTCTGTAGGGTTCCAGTGAGTCTGCTTTGGAGACAAACATCTGAAAATAGAATGGACCAAGTTTCGCAAACCTTCAAAGCGAGTTCTCAATCACTCTTAAAAGTCAAACCTGAGATGCAACTGTCATATGTATCCATGGTCCAGGTTCTGTGGAACATTCCTGAGGGTCAATAGGTCAGTTTGTGCAGCCACGGGTCCTATGACATTGTAGATTGAGCCATCAGTGTCAGACAGTTAGAAATACTTGCTGTGTCCATTTGTTCATTCAATATTGTAAGTGTGGAAACTGTATAAACAGTAATTGTGCTGTTATATTGACCGATAGTTACTACATTGTAATAACTAGAAGCTCGCCCCCGCTACGCGGGGGCTCGCGTCTAGCCCGCGGCCACGCCCACGTAGCGCCCGCGGCCACTTGGCAGCTCATGTAAGTGGCGTAGCGTCCTGAGGGCCAGTGGGGCCGTGGCTCGGTCAGTGAAGACCCTGTAGTGCGGATGATATGTGGCATAGAGGGGCAGATTGTAAATCCCCAGAGGAAACATCTGTGGGCTACCATTGGTTCAGCGATGTGTGCGGTCGCCCTGCGGCCCCTCCTCCTCCACCAATGTGCAGTATTGAGAGCCCTGACGTCACAACAATTGGAGCGATGGGCACTGCACTGTGGTTGGTTAGGGTACACCTAGGGCCCAGGTAGAACCCAGTTAAAGCCTGCATGGGCAAACCCAGTTAGGACCCGCCTTGGTCCCACATAAACATGGCTAGTTGGGGCCCACCTAAGGGCCAGGTAGAAGCTACTTCTAGCCTGCATGGGCATCGCAGTTGGGACTGAAGTGGATGCCGCTGACATTGCTGACATGGGGTCCATATGGTTTTGCCCACCTTGAAACCATATGGGAACTACGCTGGCATGCAGGCTGGAATGCAAACGCTGCATCATACCTGTAGTGTGTAGTTTGATGTTGTGTGTGTAGCAGATATACCTGCAGTGTGTAGATCAATGTCCATATGAAAGTCAATGCCCAGCAGTGTTTTTTTTTTCTCCAGCAGAGTTTCTAGTGTCTCTGTCTCTCTCTGGAAGAGGTTGCACATGAACTCTGCAGCCGCACTGAGACGCTCCAACACAAACACTCTGACATTAGGCTGCTTCACACAACAAACCTCAGAACCACGCTGCTGTTTGTCCAAAAGACACAATATCTCCTCTCCCACCGACGTCATGTGTTCATTTATCGACAGCCGTACAGACTCCTTTTGACACATTTTACCTCGTTTATCCAGCTCTCACTGACTCTCCACATCGGGCTGTTATAGCGCCACCATGAGGCTGATTAGAGAAATCTCAAGTGGAATTTCTTCCTCGGCATAGTGGGAATGTGGGTGCAAAGTTGCACGGAAAGTGCATGCTGTGTTCATAATGTGAGGCATTTTGGTCCAAACGGAGCAGTCCTGCAGACTTTGGAAGCCATTTTAGCCAATCAGGATGGAATATGAAAAATCTGAAAGGGTTTTTTTTTTAATGACTGTGGAGATACTGTGTACCGATTTGCGTGATGTTTGGGCAAAATATGTAGGAGTACTGTGAGAAAAGGTGTTTAGCAAAAAGCGGCCTCCTGGTGGCACTGTAACAGGGCCATGTGACAGAAGTAGGGCAGAGGTTCTGAATTGGCATCCAGGGAGTGTGTGTGCACAGTTTCGCTGCGATCAAGTCAACGATGTGAGAGATTAGCTATCACAGACGGACGGACAGGTCTTGCGCCATGCCTTTCGGCCTGGCGGAGACAATAAAAAAACGAAAGTAAAGGAAATGACCATTTCTGCAACAAAAGTAGTCAACAAACTATACTATAAAAACATTGGCCACATTGTCAAATAATCTAAGAAAGAGGCAATCATGTAGAAAATAGCCGATCTACAAGCTTACAAAGCCTCTCAACGTGAGGCGTTTCGAGCTTGTAGATCTGCTATGTTCACAATATGTACTTGTGGAATGGAGTCAAACAAAATGGGGGGGTGGCCAGATCAATTACGTTTTTTGGGGGGGGGGGGCGGCCTGAAAGGGTTGATAAGCACTGCTCTAATTGGAGCGAAATTATCTGAAATTACTACATGACCATAATGCAGCCTAACATGCGTTGCACGGGGCGGTCCTGCCATTATAGTTACTGTAGTTGCTGTGGAGCTACATAGTTCTCCAGAAGACACACACAAACATACACCATCTACAATGGACTAACTGAGCAGCAATATTGACATTCACCACACGAACGTGCATTGTTGACAAAGTGATTGCACAGCCGCTGCAGGCATGACAACCACGTTAGCGTTAGCTACATGCCACTATCACAGCTCCGTCGTCCGTCGTTGCTGCGCTGAATGTGATGGCTACAGCAAGCTCTCTGCGATGCCATTGTCTGGAGACTGCTCCTGGCATGACACGACCAATGAGAGTGAGCGCTGTCGTTGTTGCTAAGATACGGTGGCGTCACTGCCCCATAGCTTGTAGATCTCTCACACATGATTGGCGTAGGCTGCGTTGCCAGGTCTGACTGTTTGTATAAGCGATTTTGGGCTTATTTGGGTGCACTTTTGGGCTCGTTTCCATAGACCACGGCAGCGCTTATTTCTTTCCCGTGACCGATGTGGCAAAAAAAGGTGCAAAACGAACCATCCGGAAGTAAAGTGCGAGATGAAATATATAGCACTTTTTGATTATTAGAGAAGGAGACAGATGTGAAGGTGGAAAATGGAATGTAGGAGATTATATAGTTTTTCATGAGCGATTTTTGTAGCAAGTTGTGAGTGAATTGGGCCACTCCTGTGGGCGGGGGGCTGATTAGAACCATTGGGGTTTGGGAAGGAGACGCTCTCTGTTTGAGTGGAAAGATAGTCAAAATCTACAAACTAGTAACTAAAGTTTTCAAATAATCGTAGTGAACTAAAAGTACAATATTTGCCTCTGAGATGTAATGGAGTAGAAGTAAAAGTACAGAAAATTGGAAATACTCCAGTAAAGTAGAAATGTCTCAAAAGGTTACTTAAGTACAGCACTTGAGTAAATGCTCTTAGTTACTGGGTGTTATGCGACACTAGGAAGCTCTAGGCACTGTGGGTTGCCTCAGGGCCTGGCTCCCTCCTCCGTCTGACCAGAAGTGAGCATTCTTCTATGTGTTGCGTGGTCGTTGCTGCTGGGCACAAACATATCATTCTCAAACGCACACTCATCTCTTTACCTTACAGTCTCTTGGACTCACTGACCTGTCTGTCCCATGCTAGATTTCTATAGTTTTTTTTCTCTCCACATATTTGATTCTTAATATAATATACTTTAATCATTTACGTTATGATCCTGTGGCTCTCTCAGTAGGAGTATTATTGCAGTACCCCGCATCATTCTGCTGCAGAATGAACAGGTCGGGCTAGGCAATAGTATCACTTGGAAAGTTCTGCAATCCCAGTGCACTATACACTTGACTTGCAGCTTTGGGTTACCTTTTTCTGTGACACATATAAAGGTTATGATGCCTTTAACTAGATAATACATAAGATTAGGGTCTCATTAAAACCACATAAACCTATATACTTTGGGTCCCCAAGGAGTCTGTTCTTGGTCCCTTCCTTTTTTTTCCCCTACACGGCCGCGGTTGAGCTACGCTTGCGACGCCCCCTTGAGCCATCTAGCCTTTCTTATATATATATCTATGGTTTTGAGTGGCCAAATAGTATTGGCCACGCCTCCAGGTCTTAAGTTAAGGCATGAGACCAACACAGAGTAGGAGCACACACCTGTGTTGATGAGGTGCTGACCACGACAGATAATAACGTTGACAAGGATGAGGCCGCACAGCTCTTAGCCACGATGCAGAAAGTTTAATTAAAATGAAAAGAAACCAACGTTTCAACAATACAGTCTTCCTCAGGGTTTAACGAATGGTGGCCTCAAGGCATGAGAACCAGACACGCAAAATAGAAACGTTATGTTTAATGAGCAGGGTTTCTTACTCAAATGTATACTAATGCTTGAAAAGTTTGAACTAATTATTTCTACAGCCGTCACAAAATGAATAGTGAATCAATTGGCCAATATTGTATTATTTACCATTGTATAATGCAACCACAGTATACCGTCTAGAATCACAGTGAAATATGGTGCTTTTTTTGCAGGGTATAACTAATTCCCCCAGTTTGTTTAACCTGTCAAAACCATTTGAATTGCCATTATGTTCAACTCCACTCATCACTCTGTTGTCATTTGACAAAAAGTAAATCTTGTGTGAAGGCTGGTGCATGCATATCTCTGAGACATTTGGCTAATTAAAGTGAAATGGGGCATATAATAGCTTTTAAAAACATTTCAGCCATTTAATGAGCTTATTATTTACTCTGAAGAGGAATTGTGTCTGGGCTTTTCTTTTTCATCTGCCTTAGCCCCCACCCACCCCACGTCTCCTTTCTTTAATTCCATCCCACAGTGCTAAGACTTGGCACAAATACATTTTTATGAGTAAAGAAATAATAATCCTGACCGGTGAAATAATGCTCAGCGCACTCTAACACCCAGAGAGGTTACATTGTCTCAAGTTGTTTTAGGATGGTAATTAATCCATTGAATACGGGAACGCATCTGTGTCATTACAAGATTTATTTGGCTATTCAAAAATAGCAGACGTACAAGCTCATAGTGTGGCACCAAGTGAAAAATCGTGAAAATGTGTGCAAATCCATATATACCTTTTTTTAAGCGAACATTTTGAACTCAAATCTTTGCTTCTGGGAGTCCCTGGAACAACACATTTTGAGATGGGGGTCCGTGGCCAAATACATATCTAAACATTTTCTATTTTTTTTTTCTAAATCCTAACAGTATGTTGCTATATCAGTGCTCCAACTTTTTCATTTCAAGGACCCCCAAAAATATATGTATTTGGCCGCGGACCCCCATCTTAATGTTTTTGTTCCAGGGACCCCCAGAAGCAAATATTGAAACATTTTAAATTTAAAAAATGTTCTAACAAAATATATATATTCAATGATTTTTCAAAAAATAGCAGATCTACAAGCTCATAGTGCGGCACTCGGTGCCGCGCTATGAGCTTGTGTATATGCTATTTTTGAATAGGCAAATCAATGTAAAATGACACAGATGCTTTCCCGGCCTTAATGGATTAAAAGCATAATGTAGGCCTACATATGTCAAGAGTGAAATGATCCTTTGCAGAGCAGATGGTCCTCCACAGAATGCAAGTATAGGAAAATACCATTGTAATCACATCTACATCCATAGCATTGATGTTTTTTTCCTCTTTTTCTTCTGATGTTATGGAGGTAGCATTGTAAATGGGTTCATCCATGCATCCGTACTGGATTTCCTCTAAAGGCTCTCTGTGGGCTAGCTGCTCATTTCAAGTCAAAGGCTAAGAGCATGTCAATGATGTTCAATTATATCTGTGTGCCGCTGTGTTCAGGGTAGCAATGAATTAAGCTTTGTTTCGTTTTTTTTTGCTCATAGTATTATATTTCTGTTGATGATAAAATGCAGATGAATTGTTTTCATCAGATATAGACCGTTTAAACGTTGTCTGTGTATATAATCACAATAGCTCTTTGAATGTGGAAAACGGCAGTAAAAAAAAAGGACCCAAAACAAACCTCCTCCTAAACAGAAAGCTCCTGCTATATATGGCACACAGTTTACTCAATACAGACACTGGGAGGAAAAATATGTCCCCGCTAATTAGAAGGTTCAGGTCATTCCGGATGCAGTTAGCTATACCTCAGAGAGAGCGGAGCTGCTCGGTACAAGATCTTTTAGGTGATTTATGTACTGGAAAGTGCCAATTAGCGCAGGACAAACAGGCAACATTATATAGACGACGGGTCCGTGAGGTGGTCGGTCAGCTAGCGGGTCTCGACTGTTAGAGAGCAGTCTCGCTGATGGCGCCATCGATCAAGCGGGGGGATCTTATGCCTCGGAATGATTTATGCCGTCACCGAAATCTGCCACCTGAGCATTGAAGAACTGGGTCAGTAATATGGATGGATGGATGGGTGGGTGAGAGAGAGCGTTGTGAGGGCGTCGCCGGACCTCATCAGAGGTGGCTTTTGAAAGCGGCCTGACGGCTTCCAACAGATCAGTATAATATGCTTGCCGCCGCTCTCTTCATTTTGATCTCTGACCGGCGGAGCCAGATTATGAAATATAACCCTTTAAGACCTGAGGCGATTCTTAAAAAAAATCTAAATCCTAAGTATTTGGAAAAAAAACAAAAAAACAAACAAAAAAAAAACAAGATTTTTCAAAAATAGCAGATCTACAAGCTCATAGCGCGGCACTCGGTGCCGCGCTATGAGCTTGTATATCTGCTATTTTTGAATAGCCAAAGATATCTAAAGTGACACAGATGCGACACAGGTCTTAATCGGATAATATGCAATCAGATCAATGAGATTGAATGAGTTGTGTTAGAACAGTGGTTCTCAGCCCGGACGGCCGGCGTAGCGGTCCCTGCACCTAGGCTGCTAATGCGGCGTGACAGCGTGTCGCGGGTTCGAGTCCCGATCCCGACGACCTTTGCTGCGTGTCACTCCCCATTTTTCTCTCCCCATTTCCGTCTATTTTAGTCAAAGGCAGAAACATCCCAACATATATATATATATATATATTAAAAAAATCAATTAAAAAAGAACGGTGGTTCTCAACCTCTGGGCCGGGGGCCCACTGGGCCATGAGGAAATTTCTAGTTGGCCCCCAAATAATAGGCGAAACACTAATACGATAATACAACATAATATAACATTAGTGCTGTTTTTCTTTAAAACCTGGATAATCGTGATGCTGTTAAATTGGAAACTAAAGTACCATTGATCTGAGCCTGCAGGCAATCAATTTAATTGATTGATCATTAAAATAAAACATACTCTGAAAATGCACGCATGTACTGTAGCCCACCCCATTGACACAGGTTTTCCAGCATAAACAAAAGGCTGGATTTATGAAAGTAGCTCCATCTGCTGGAGCAAAAAATACAGCATGCGTTGCAGTAGCACAGTCAGGTGATAGAGCTATAAGACCTTGTCTAGCAGTCAAGCTAGCAGGGGTCAGGCGAAGACAAGAACAGGGGAAATTAGAGGCCATTCTTTTCTTGTCCATTAATTCCTTCTTCAGTAACCCCCCCTTTCTCCTTTCAGTCCCATGCACCCAACCCAAAAACTCATTCTTCTTCATTTTTAATTTTACACACAACAATATTTTTTTAAACACACAACAAATTAATAAAAGTCTGCTTGGTAGCAATTAATGCCGGAGAGCCCGTTACCCCGGTCTCTTTCCCATGCATGTTGTATATGTACACGGAAAGGTCAGTGGAGGCATTTATGGGCATGTTCCTCCATTACTCATTCTAAGTGTGTAGTTTGACACTTTTGTCCCTTCCCGCCCCCCCTAGGGACTCATTTTTTCCCCCCTCCATAGAGATGCATGGATGCAAACGTGCAATAGGGCAGAATTCAGACGGTAGCCCAAGTGCTTCTGTTATGAAAAAAGGAGGAAAAAAAACGCTTGTGGGCCTTGCTTGTCTATGCATTGATGTAATTTTTCATGTAGTTTTTTTTCTTCTTCTCCACTCCCTTGTGTGTGGGGACTGTGCCAGGTGGCACTGATCAAATGGGTGTCTACTGCTGCTCGCTGAGAAGATGCTTTGGTCGGGAGGTCTGACTTTGTTCGCAATCCGGAAGCAGGCATTTACCATAGAACTGTAACATCCGCTGTGTTCATATAACTCATTTGTACACTCTCTGAGTTATAAATATAATATATATATATTGACACAGGTTTTACAGTACACAGACGCTATAATCAGGCTTTGTTTTTTTCCTTTTTTACAAATAAACACATACAAAATGAAACGTTGTGGGGGGGCGGGGGGGGGGGGGGGGGGGGGGGGGACAAGCAACCAGCGTCATCTCGTTCTGCACATACAATAGCTCGTTCACGACATTCAGTGCATGTTTGAGTATCATGAGACTCCACGATGAGCAGTAGTAGAGAAAAAACTAACTTTGCATCGGTTATAATAGACGATTTTCACTCTTACACAGGCTCCCATTATGCCAACGGAGGGGGTCGCCAGAATGGACGACAGGGGACTCTCTGGAATAACTCAACGTCCCTTTCAATGTTGGTGAGTGATTATCGACACATCAAAGATAACACTTAACATGTCCGGATCTCTCCTTTAACCACCTAAGATCTATACATTAATTAGCGGCAGTGGCTCAGGGGTAGATTGTCCGGTAGAGCAGCCGGATGGAGAACCGTGAGGTTCCAAGTTTGATCCCGGGCTCCCCCAGAGTTAGAGTCGAAGTGTCCTTGGGCAAGACACTGAACCCTACATTGCCACCACTGATATAGAAACATACGTTCTTCAGAAAACTGTTCAGATTTAGGAGACATGTAGAATCGGCTTCAGGTCTCAATGGGTTAAGTAAACGAGGAGATTGGCCATGCCCATTGTCATGCATTTTGCAGGGGCAACTTAATATTCAACAAAAAGTGTGCCACATGTTCTTTGCAGTGTTGGGGGTGTTATAATCATGGCACAGTCATTTCTCTTCATTTATATTGCATAAATGATATTTCCACTGTGACAGCAGAGCCTGCCCCACACAGCAGCATGCAGCCCCATAGCCGCTCAGCTCACTAACAATTAATTTAATATCTGGGAACGCAGTTCATTTGTTTGGCTGAGAGGGAATTGAAATACTAATGGAATGCCTTCCCCTCAAAGTGCCAAGTCACTGAATGTTGGAACACATTTTGTATTTCCCAGCTGTAATGGGCTTTGTTTACCTAGAAGTCTGGCGAGCAATCAGTGGGCTGAGACTGAAATACAGTTTTAATAAAGCATGCTTAACCCTCCCTTTAAACCTGTTAACCATCAGTAATAATGATAAACATGAGCTGTGTGCATGATTAATCCATTAAGAGCTGGAACGCATCTGTGTCATTTTTTGATTTGAGCTAAAAAGTTATTATTTTACACTTTGGCTATTTTTGAAAAATCGTGAAAATGTGTGCAAATATTTTAATATATATTGTTTTAAAGCAAAAATAATGTAACAAAATCTTTGCTTCTGGGGGTCCCTGGAAAATATTTTGAGCTGGGGGTCGGCGGCCAAATACATTCTGGGGGTCCTTAGCATGAAAACGTTTGAGCACCACTGATATAGAAACCTACGTTTATTTCTGTTTAAATCCCAACATTTCTAAATACTGTGGATTTAGATGACATTTGTAGAATCGGCTTCGGATCTTAATGGGTTAATGTTGTCATTAATGTTGTCAACTAGAATAGCAACTGTAGAAATTGTTGATGTTGAAACAACATTACAACAGAGATTACAACCTGTCACTTGCAATGTGGCAAAACAATAAACAAAAAAAAACTTAAGCTCACGGTAGAAAGATAAAGCCTTGAATTTGATGTGAAAGCACAAAAGGTTGAGATAGTGTTTTATTTGTGCAGATGGTGGGCTCAGGAGTGTCATCCACATGACACAGCTGCAGAACGCACCCTGAGATGACAAAATCAAAGGACGTGAATTGAATTCCGGCTAAGACTTTTACCCCTTGACTAATGATATTTTTTGATTGGTTTTGAGTTGCGAACATTTCTTTTTGTTACGGTACGGTATTATATTCAGCCTTTGTTGCAACTATGATTTGTCTTCAAATTGCCCATTAATCGAAACTCCAAAATTGGGTAGAGATACATACGTGCTTTAGACCAGTGGTTCTCAAACTTTTTCAGGTCAAGTACCCCTAAATGAATGCAGATTTGGTCGCGGACCCCCATCTGAAAAGAGTTCCAGATGTGGTGTTAAAAATGTAAAAAATATTCAAATACTTTCAAAGAATATCAAGATTTTTGGAAAATAGCTGATGTATGTAGGGCCCTGGGGGTCCCCGGACCCCACTTTGGGAACCCCTGCATTAGACCATGGACCACCATAACTCTGAGAGTGTACAAATGGAACCAAATGGACCCTTACGGGTCCATTTGGTTCCATTTGTACACTCTCAGAGTTACAGCAACATACAGGTCCATTTGGTTACTGACTATCCAACATGTATCTGGGTAACCCCTGGAACCCACTCAAGGACCCCTGGGGGACCCCACTTTGAGAACCATGGCTTTAGACAGATAGATAGGCAGTGGTGTAAATTAACTAAGTACATGTCCTCAAGTACTGTACTTAAGTACAATGTTGAGGTGTTTTTACTTTACCAGAGTTGATGGATCTGTTTTTCTTATCACCCATATAAAGTACAGATAACTTTCAGAAAGGAGACAGACGGAGACAGGCAGCCATGAGAGTAATGAAATATCTGTATTTCTAGTTAGAGAGTGAAAGGGAAGGTTACAGTATCACAGGAGGCATCATCGGTCGTACCTCTCTCTCATGAGAGAAAGAAAAAGGACTGGGTTTTAACATGACCCGTTATCAGTTTGGTAACATAAACATATGACATGATGTCAGGCTCATAGAGCGGTGGAGGTGGAGTCCTCTCATTAGCAGAGAGTGATGTAGTTGATGAAGTCAGATGAAGATGATGATGGTATATGATGAAGATGACACAGCGTCTAAGTGTCTCGGTCAAGACATTGACCTCGGCTCTCGACCGGTCACTCAGTGGCACTGAAAGAAGGGTTATGCATTGGAGGGACACAGACTTCCTTCTAACTAGCAATATTATGAATTCCAGAGGCCGATAGATATACAGTAGCAACACAGCAGACAGTAGAGCACATTTAAACAGCGGGCACAGCAAAGTAACGCTGTGCCGCGCTGCGAGGCGTTGTGAGCTTGTAGATCGGCTATTTTTGGCAAAGATTCTTGGTGTAGAGGGAAAAAATAGCGAACCAATTAAAAAAAAGGTTTAATCTGCAACATCATTTTATACAATATAGAGGGGGTCCCTGCTTTCCTCTCTGTCTCAGCTAGGGGGACCTTGGCCTGAAAAAACGTTGAAGACCCTTGCCCTACTGTACTTTGCTGACCGGGGTCCTCCAGGGCTATATACTTGTCCCACTCCATTTTCCCCTCTACGCCAAATACCTTCGCTTAAAATAAGCGAGGCACAATTCTCAGACTGACAGACAGCTTGTAGATCTTGCTATTTTAGCTGAACGGTCAACCCAGAACAGGTACGCTATAGGGTTCATGTGGTTAAAAGATAAACCATATGTTTGATCTCCTTGGGATTCCACCAAGAATACCAGAGTTGCTAGGTCTCTGATTAACCTCCCAGTCAGATCCATCTTTAGGGCCATCAGGAAACTGGCAGACAGGCTGTCAAAGGGCAGGGCCAGGCTGAACGCTCTTAATTGCATCCTTTGTGTGTCTTTTTAAGGTGAAGTAGCAGCGGTCATTGTTTTCCTATCTGACAGAGATATGTAAATGACCTTGACACACAGGAGACGCTAATTTGTAGTGGTGAGATGGGTCTGTCTGTCTGTCTGTCTGTCTGTCTGTCTGTCTGCCTTCATGAGGTGCCCTTCATTTGGGGATCTCGGAAATGAATGTGCACGTTAAATAAATTACTACATTGCTGTTAGGGGACTCAGCAGAATATCAATGCAGTGATGTTTGCTATTTTTTTGGTTTGCATAAACAGTATTGTGGTCCAGATTTAAAGAGACCACACCCAGCATCATCTATTAAGTACATCTTGACACCAAAACGTTTGTACTTTTACTCAAGTACATTTTTAATTCCGGACTTTTACTTGAGTATTTCTACATTGCGGTATTGATACTTTTAGGAAACATTTGAGTACTTTTTCCACCATTGACTCTTACTTAGTCTTACCAAGTCATCGTCAGCACACATAGCTTTGTCTCAGCATCTTTCTATGCTGAAAGCACACTTTTCCTCTTAAGAAAAAATAAGAAAATTAAATACACATGCAGAAAAAAGAAACATGTTTTGGAGAGGAGCTGCAGGTCATGTGATTTCTCTCCTGTTCTATAGAATAACCTATTGTTACATTTATTACATTTTCAAAGGTAGAGCACAGTATATGGATGCATATTCAAAATCAATACAAGCACAGTTTGCCAGAAACCTGAAAGGTTCTTTGTTGAGAAAGCAATTAATTCCAATCAGAACATTCGTCACTTAATCACTACTGGCCTTTTAATGTTGCTCCAATACGTTCCCAGGCCATATAGCATAGCTGGTAAGCTGCCATTTAATTTACTGCAAAAAAATAAATTAAGTGTTCGAAACGAAAGAAAACATTTGCAAAAGTGTTAACGTAAAATTGGCTTTGATTTTTGTATTATATGCTTTACAAATCAATGCATTTTTCCAATCTCCTTGACATGCAAACATATATTGTTGCATAAGGTCATGACAGAGAACTAAGCGAACCCACACATACGTTTTGCATTAACACGTAAGCATTGGTGAAATGCAGTGGTATTAAGTAACTAAGTAAATTTACTCAAGTACTGTACTTAAGTACAATTTTGGGGTACTTTTACTTTACTGGAGTATTTCAGATTGTCTATACTTTTACTTCTACTCCACTACATCTCAAATATTGTATTTTTACACCACTACAATGATTTGAACATTTTAGTTACTAGTTAATTTGCAGATATAAATGATTACATTATAAAACATGCTGTACATCAACCACTTTAGCCCTATTTTATACATAGGCTATTTGAAAATAGCCGATCTACAAAGGGTTGCGGTGCGACGTGTTGTGAGCTTGTAGATCGGCTATTTTCAAACATTTTTAGTACTTTTACTTTTGGTACTTTAGGGAGAGCGGGGAACATAGGACCTAACCTAACCCTACCCTTAGTGGGGGAACATAGAACCCGGGGAACATAGGGATGACCCCCTTCTACATTGCAGTATTGATACTTTTACTTAAGTAAAACATGTGAGTACTTTTTCCCAACACCGGTGAAATGTCAATGTTTGCATCATCTGCCTGTGTGCATGACTGTCATGACTTTTTACACGTATATTCTAGTCATCCTTTGTAGGCAATGTATTCACTATGCTGTCTGGCCTGTCTCCGGGTGACCGTGGGGACAAAAAAAAAGCCTTGTGTTTGACTTTCCAAGAAAGCATCTTGTCGGGTGGGGGGGGGGGGGGGGATTGTCTCTTTTGCTGCAGTGTGTGTGTGTGTGTGTGTGTGTGTGTGTGTGTGTGTGTGTGTGTGTGTGTGTGTGTGTGTGTGTGTGTGTGTGTGTGTGTGTGTGTGTGTGTGTGTGTGTGTGTGTGTGTGTGTGTGTGGCAAAGTTCAGCCAGATGAAATCCCTGTCAGGCTGTGTCACCTTATTCCCGGTGCCAAACCTCCTGAATCCCTCTGAATTGTACGAACACAAAGCCATAATGAATTTGTCACCTTCTGTCGTTTTTTTTATCGCAAGCTGCAGGCAGTCCTTCTTGCACAAAGCAGGGATAGAAGAAGCCAAGCTGTGCTCTAACCACGTTCTCCTTTCTGTCTGCAGCCTTTCCCTCAAACACTAAATGAGTGGTCTCAATGTTATCAGAAAATTATACAGGACAGGACACGTAAGCCCTTCATATCTCGCCCATATTAACCCATTAAGACCGGGAACGCGTGTGTGTCATTTTAAGATTTCTTTGGCTATTAAAAAAATAGCCGATATAAAAGCTCATAGCTATGAGCTTGTAGATCTGCTTTTTTTGAAAAAAAATGTGAACATTTGTGCAAATCTTTGAATATATATATATTTTTTAAAGCGAACATTTTTAACTCAAATCTTTGCTTCTGAGGGTCCTTGGAACAACATATTTTGAGATGGGGGTCCGTGGCCAATTACATATAATTTTGGGGGCCCCTTGACATGAAAAAGTTTGAGGACCACTGATTATAGCAACATAAGTTTTTTCAAACACCGTTGGGATTTTGAAGACATTTGTAGAATCCCCCAGAAGCAAAGATTTGAGTTACAGATAATATATATTCCAATATTTGTTCAAATTTTCCGGATTTTTCAAAAGATTGAAGACTTTGCCGCGCTTTTAGCTTGTATATCTGCCATTTTTGAATAGCCCAAAGAAATATAAACATGACACAGATGTGTTCCCGGGTCTAAAAGGGTTAAAAGACACTTTTCTTTCCAAGTCTATACCATTCGGGTAAAGCCCTTTCACTCAATTAGCCGTCCTAAGCCGCTGTACATGTTGGACAAAGGGATAGACGCATGTTAAATGGGCTGATTATTCTACAGTAATTATGGTACTTTCAGAGGAGCTTGTCTTGTCTATTCTCAAGCGGGTTGGAGAAAGAAAAGAGGGGGAGATAGAGGGAAAAGGGAGAGAGAGCGAAAATGACAAAGATGAGCGAGAGAGTGGGCAGAGACAGGGTTGCACTGTGGGTGTGAGCCTCCGACTGCAAAAGGATGAAGCTTTTCACACATCAAGATAATGAGCCTGAGACACAAAAGGACACACCGCTGGATGCGTTGGTTTCATAGATCACTTTAGCATGTCCTGTTTTTTTCCCCCTCTTCAACCAGTGTGGATATAAGAACTCTGCAAAATGTTGAGTGTTGATTGATTTGTTCACAGAAAATACAAATAAAACTAGCAAAGTTTCCCGTAGATCGGTGCAGTTGTAGTAAAAAATGCCAATTGCCTGTTATAGCGCCACCATGAGGCTGATTTGAACATTTTCAAGTGGCATTTTGTCCTGGGAATGTGCGTGCAAAATGTCACAGAAAACGCAAGCGTTCATGATTTGAGAAATTTTGTTAAAAACGAACCAATCCTGCAAACTTTGGAAGCCAATCAGGATGGTATATGGAAAATGTGACAGATCTGTGTTGATAACATGACTATAAAAAATACTGTGTACCGATTTGCGTGATCTTTAGACAAAATCTGTAGGAGTAATTAAAAAAATAATAATCTTTTGCAAAAATCGGCCTCATGGTGGCGCTATGACAGGCTGATCTGAAAAAATCGGGCCAGAGGTTCTGAATTGGCATCCAGGGAGTGTGTGTGCACAGTTTCGCTGCGATTGGGCTAACGGTGCCGGAGATTAGTTGCTCACAGACAGAAGGACGTAGACAGACAGGGTGCAAAACATACTCTCTCGCCATGCCTTTCGGCTTGATGGAGACAATAAGCACTGAATATACTGCCAATCCGTGTCCAGCAGCCACAGGTTACATCTGGAGCTGAAATAACATGTTTTTTTTAACAGACACTAGCAGAATGATAGTTACTTTCTCTATCACAAGCTCACTTACACATGTGGGTAGAAGCCTGGAACTTAACCAGATGCCATCTGCCATGATAATTTAACGCCAGCTGTAGCAAAGCGACTGAGCTTTAAACAATTATGATTCGAAGACCCCAAAAAAAAGGACAACTTAGATTGTGCTCAATCCTTTAATAGGCACTAGGGAGACATAGCAGTACTAGGTTTAGACAAGATAATTATTTTCATTGAAAAGTACCTTCACAAATCAGACAATAACTTGGCTCTATTGACCCATAAAAAATCCCCTGTAATACCGTTAAATCCTTATAGCGCAATTAGCTTAAATGACTTAAAGGACATAATTCAGCATTAGCTCAAGGTATTTTTCCATGTGCTAATTAATTGAAGCACTAATCAGGAATTAATCATCACAAGTGAAAAGTAGTCTACACACTGTCTACTTTTATTATTTGTTTAACCCATTAAGACTGGGAACACATCTTTGTATAATTTTTAGATTTCTTTGGCTATTAAAACATAGCAGATATACAAGCTTGTAGCTATGAGCTTGTAGATCTGCTAGTTTTTGGAAAAATCGTGAACATTTGTGCAAATCTTTGAATTTATATTTTTAAAGTGAACAATCTTTGCTTCTGGTGATTTTACAAATGTTAACTTTTTTTTTTAAACGTATGTTGCTACAATATCAGTGGTTCTCAAAAATGACATGTATTTGGCTGTGGACCCCCCCCCCCCATCTCAAAATATGGGGACTCCCCCAGAAGTTGTCTAAAAATGTTCGCTTTAAAACAATATATATTCAAAGATTTGCACACATTTTCACGATTTAAAAAAAAATAGCCGATACAAGCTCGTAGCGCGGCACTCGGTGTAGCTTGTAGATCTGCTATTTTTGAATAGCCCAAAGAAATCAAAAAATTACACAGATGCGTTCCCGGTCTTAATGGCTTAATACAAACACACAGCTGACTCTTGGGACTGAACTGAAAGCTCATATTTGATGTTCTCACCTTCAGTCAGAACGGTATCAATAGGAAGGTATAAGGCGGTGCAAAGGGAACGCCATCTGGCCTGGCTGAGTATGAACCGTCAGCCGCAGCTCTGGCCAACTGACCTTGGCAGACACCGCGCCTGGAGGTGCCGATATGGCACTAATCATATAACACTCATGCAGTCACTGGAGTGTTGAAAACATGGCAAGAACTGACTGTACATTTTAGCTTCCCTGACACCTGATGGCGATGGTCAGACTATATACACAACCTTTTTTTCCCCTCCTTTTTAATGAAGAGGTACATGCTAAAGTATGTTCTATACATGAAACGCCGTGTTTCATTTGTGTAATAATCAGAGCACTTTGTGTGTCCTTCTCCAAGAGACCATCCGAAATGTGCTTACATAACAATTCCACGGCCAGAGGGCCAAACTGAATAAATATTTACATATTAAGCAGTGAGTCAAGGCCGGGTTTGACTATGAAAATGGGATTATTTTATACGCTTGAACGCCAGAGAATTTCTCTTCAAAAACAGACATATGAGGATGATCAGTTTAACCCATTAAGACCGGGAAAGAATCTGTCATTTTTTAATTTATTTGGCTATTAAAAATAGCAGATATACAAGCTCATAGCACGGCACTGAGTGCCGCGCTATGAGCTTGTAGATCTGCTATATTTATTTTGAAAAACTAATAGTGAAAATGTGTGCAAATCTTTGAATATATACTACATTTGTAACTCAAATCTTTGCTTCTGAGTTGTCCCTGGAACAAAATGTTTTACACATGTTCGCTTTAAAAATATATATGTTCAAAGATTTGCCCAAATTTACAATACAAAAAAAAAAGATCTACAAGCTCGTATGAGCGTGTAGATCTGTTATTTTTGAATAGCCAAATAAATCTAAAAATGACACAGATGCGTTCCCGGTCCAAATGAGTTAACAGTGAATATCTCCAAGGCTCTCATTTGGCCTTCTACCACGTGCTGAATTATTTTGAGTCATGGGAGTAAACAGTCCATGACTTTGACCTACCGTACAGTACTGTTTGAATTTGAATCCCCCCCCCCCCCCCCCCCCCCCACCCCCCCAGGAGAGTCTCTTGTTTATGAAGTAATCCTGTTGCTAGCCATGATGGAAGGTGTGGAGCCCGAGGTGACATTTCTCTCACATTTGTCTTGAAGGAAGGAGAAACTCCGGGGCCTTTGCACCTCTCGGAGTGTAAATAGTACAGAACATCCAGGCCCAGCCGAATCATTTCTCAGAGCAAACAATTTACTGTTTTCTCCCGGAGCCAGTCAACTTGAATGATCCCTGAAGGAAACACAACACAGTCTTCGCTGAAGCAGAGCGTTGTGTTTCATGGACTGTGTCCTAATGACAGATGGTATTTTCATAGCCGGTGCCAATGACGACCTCTAGCAACCCTGGGCTGGAACACAAACAACCTAATTGCTAGAATCCTACCCTGTAATGAAATGAAGTTGCATGCAAACACACCTTTGTATTGCACATTACAAAGAGACAAATATATTTATTGTGACTCTACATTTCCCTGGTAGTCCATGAGCCAGAGCCCCAAAATTGACAAATGATTACCGAAAGAGTGGGCAAAACCATACCTATATTAAATTGTTCATAGGGTCAGTACGAGTAAGTAAATATATGATAACCTCTCCACAGGAGCAGCCTTTTCATGGTTATCACACATTTTGTGATTTTCCCCATACGTACATGACAGGTGAAAAAATGACAACATTTTAAAAAGAGTTATCATAATGAAACTTCCTGAGTTGATTACTTACATGAAGACAATGATTTTTCGGATTACAAGTTTTCTGAAATTGTATATTTAAATATGCAAATTAGGCATTATGTAGGAAAATATGCCCAAGTTTGCATAACTTTCCAGAAACAACATTGGAACATTGGACAAAGCCAGAGTGAACATTCTTATTTCATTTTGTTAAGATGTCGGAGTCAAAGGTTTTTAACGAGGGAATTCAATATCTATATGTATCACTCCATATTTTCCTATATAATGCCTAATTTGCATATTTAAATATACAATTTCAGAAAACTTGTAATACGAAAAATCATTGTATTCATGTAAGTAATCAACTCAGGAAGTGTCATTATGATAACTCTTTTTTAAATTTTGTAATTTTTTCACCTGTCATGTACGTATGGGGAAAATCACAAAATGTGTGATAATAACCATGAAAAAGCTGCTCCTGTGGAGAGGTTATCATATATTTATTTACTCATACTGACCCTATGAACAATTTTATATAGGTTTGGTTATGCCCACTCTTTCGGTAATGAAATCTTGTCTGGCTCATGGACTATGGGGGTAAAACATATTTACAAAGCATATCATTTGTATAATGTTACCCTTATGGGCCCATGCATGCACAAGATGTAACGATAAAGAGACCTGTAACTTTGAACTATGTATTACACATTATTCTAATATTATTTAATACGAGTTCTGACTTCTGAGATGATCTCACATTCTTAAAGTACCAAAAGTAAAAGTACTTTGTTTGAAAATAGCAGATCTACAAGCTCACAACGCGTCGCGATGCGACGCGTTGTGAGCTTGTAGATCGGCTATTTTCAAATAGCCTATGTATAGGGCTGAAGTGGTTAATGTATGTTTTATAGTATATTAATGTATATCTGCAAAGTAACTAGTAACTAAAGTTTTTAAATAATTCTAGTGGAGTAAAAGTACAATATTTGCCTCAGAGATAGTGGAGTAGAAGTAAAAGTAATGTACTTAAAGGTAGGGTAAGCGATATTTTTTGGTTAAAACAAAAAGATTTGTGTTAAAAGGTTAAAGCACTATATTATGATAGTAATCATTGCTATAGAGTGTTTGTTCAGTAACAGGAGTCTCCCTGTCTCTCCAGCTCTTTAATAAACAGAAAATAAATGTTCTGGTAGGTGACAGCATTTCAACGGAGAGAGTACCCATTTATCAGCTTCATTTTTTTTATAGTGTTCCAGTTCCAATTGTGTCTGCTCATTTCTTTGTGTCACCACTTCCAATTTCACTTGTTTAATCTGTGTCCTGTCTGAGTTCTCTATCTTGATTGGATAAAATGTGTATCCTGACCTGAAAATGCATTTTCTGTTTACTAAAGAGCTGGAGAGACATGGAGACTCCTGTTACTAAACACTCTTATAGCAAGGAGTACTATCAGAATAGCTATTAAACACCTATTTTAACCATTGAAAATCACTTACCCGACCTTTAAAGGGATTGACGGCAAGTTCAGGGATAAACAAACACCGCGCCTCCAGCAGTTTGTTTCCCCGACCATCAGGGGCGACGCAGGAGGGACTTCCATAGAGTTAAGGGGACTTCTGAAGGGGCCATGCCGAAAATAGGTTGCTTTATTCGGATAAATGCGTGTTACTGCCCGCCCCTGCTGGTTCTCTGATTTTTTTTTTTTATTCTTATTTTTATTTTTCATGATAAATTGACCACATATATGAAGTTAAACAACTAAATTCTATCCAAACGCTATCTTAAAAGTAAATTCTGTGCCTCAAAAACGAAGTTTGAGAGCGTTTTAAAAACGAAAGTAAAAAGTTCACACGGACGCGCACGGACGCGCACATGCGTGCGTTAATTTACGCCCCGGACAAACATAAATAGTAGGGAAAGTACGGATTTCTGAAAGAGGACTGTGTTTCAATGCAGGAAAACACCCCAGCATCATTATATAGTGGCTGATAGAGGGGGGAAAATGCAAAATATATATATATATATATATTTATTTATTTTTTATTTAGGCTTAATGTTGCCTAGAATCCCTTTAAGTACAGTACTTGAGTAAATGTACTTAGATTCCAAATATTTTCGGCCTCATGTACTTACATACTTTACAGTACACCACTGATAAGAATAAAGAGAGATGAAAAAGCTTATCCTCTCGCCATCCCTCGACCCGCCTCACCACCTCACCTCCCACTAACTCAACACCTCTTTACAACCCTCTCTCTCTCCTCTATGCCTGATTCCATCACACCGTGTTCTCTCTGTGCTAACCTCCGTCAGGATGATTCATCGCCCAAAGACGCTGCGGTTAGTGGGTGGCGTCGGGTGAGAGAGCATCTATCTTAGCCCATTAAGACCGGGAACGCATCTGTGTCATTTTTTGATTTGAGCTAAAAATGCTAAAAAAAAAAAAAAAAAAAAAAAAAATGCAAAAAAAAAAATGCAAAAAAAAAGCTAAAAGAAATTACACTTTGGTTATTCAAAAATAGCAGATCTACAAGCTCATAGCGCGGCAACGAGTGCCGCGCTATGAGCTTGCAGATCTGCTATTTTTGAAAAATCGTGAAAATGTGTGCAAATCTTTGAATATTTATTCTTTTAAAGCAAACATTTTTTATCTCAAATCCTTGCTTCTGGGGGTCCCTGGAACAAACTATTTTTAGATGGGGGTCGGCGGCCAAATACATATAATTGTGGGGGTCCTTGACATGAAAAGGTTTGAGCACCACTGATATAGAAACATACGTTTTTCAGAAAACTGTTGGGATGTAGAAGACATTTTGTAGAATGGGCTTCAGGTCTTCATGGGTTAGGTAATGAACTGAGAATCACATGCTTTTTAGAAGTGTTTCATCATCAGTTCTCATGTATAAGTGGAGAAGCTGTTGCATACTAAGCTGGTGGACATAGTCGTGTCTGTACCTATGTGTCTATCTATTCTGCATTTGTACTGGGAAATGTTCCAAGCAATTACTCACAGTGCAGCAAGCATGTACAACCAAAAATATGTTAACACTTTACCCCCTAGAACACAAACGATGAAAATAGTCAAACCTTCACTAACATTGGGTATATTTTACCTGATATAATACAGTAAATTCCATTCTCATCAATATATATTAAAATACAACAATACATGGCAAATTGAGGTACTCTTCTTTAATATTTCAACATGACATTTTGCCAAAAAAAAAAAGAAAAACAGATATCATGGGGTGACCCTATAAAAAAGCAGCAAATTCAGTGACATATTTGGGTATTGTTAATTTTTGGACATGGGAGCCTTGTCCAGTGAAGTTACAGTCTAATTGCATCAGCTGACCATTGTGGGTGTATGGGACCCACCAGGGATGGTGGGTATTCAATCAATCAATGTGTCATATAACCAGAGTTTTACAGAATGAGAGTAAAAGGTATGATGTGTTATAAAATTATGGCACGTTAAAAAGTTTAAAGTCTAATAACAGAGTTGCCTACATTGCTGCTGGTGTGAAATACATTAATTAGGTTGATGGCGCCTACACTTGACTCTATTTCTGTACATGAGGAAAACTAAATGTGTCATTGCAGTTTCCTAAGCTAAATTGTGTTAATCATTTTTGATTAGAATGCTGATCTCTTGTGCATTAATTTGAAAATATGTATATTCAGTGAGACTATTCAGTGAGTGCCTAATGATATTAATTCAGGTCATGATTTTATGCATGTATGATAACTTATTTGCAAACTAACTGCAGTCACGTTTAAACAGATACTGTATACCTCTTGTAGTTCATAATATCCCTTAGACACAAAGTGCAAATAATCCCTCCGTATATCCGTTTTAACCCATTAAGACCGGGAAAGCATGTGTCATTTTAGATGACAGATGACCGCGCTATGAGCTTGTAGATCTGCTATTTTTGAAAAAACATGAAAATATTAGCAAATCTTTGAATATATATATTTTTTTCAAGCAAACATTTGTAACTCAAATCTTTGCTTCTGGGGGTCCCTTGAACTAAATATTTTGAGATGGGGGGGGGGGGGGGGGTCCGCGGCCAAATAAATTATCATTTTGGGGGGTCCTTGACATGAAATGGACTCAATACTCAAACTACAAAAGCCATTTTTTTGTGGCTTCATTAGTTTACTGCACTGGCTGCTAGTCACTTAGGCTTTGATATGTTCTACTGCTCAGAGATGACAGTTATCTAGCTTTCTTTCTTTCACTTTTCTTTCTACTCGTCAATTCGAGCGAATGACATATTTTCCCTCCGTTGTCGCTGTGTGCTGTCCTCATGAAATCACAGGTCCGTGCAGGGGGTCAAGCTAGACGGGTCACCTGTCTCCCTCGCCCGCCAGAGAGGGGTGAGAGGACACAGCAGGCTGTCAATCAGTGCTAGAGAGAGAGGGAGAGAGGCTAGAGAGAGAGAGAGGTGGAAAAAGTACTCACATTTTTTACTTAACACATTGGGTGCCAGCATTTTTTCATAACAACTTACGTTGGGTGCCAGCATTCTCCCCATTGACTGCGCTTTGCTATTTAAAGCTCTAGACTCCACGACGAGCAAATCCACGTAAAAAAAAAATCCATTCATGTTGCGCGACGACCCTGGCTACATCCTGGAACAATAACATTTCACTCGCGAGTTACAACGGGGGGGGATCGCGCATGACCGGTTTTCCCCCACCGGAAACAGATTCGGAGAAATAGGCGTTTTAAAGAAGGAAATAGACAGGAAGCGGATGGGGAGCCATGTTTTTGTTTCCGGTGATTCATTTGGCCTATCCTTCTTAGGATCACAATGGGTACTCCCAGAGCTGCTCCAGCCCCGCCCGTGTGGAAAAAAACAAAAAGACAGCAAAACCGAATACCCTTCGGTTTTGGCACTCCGCGTAATTATTTGCAAAACCGAAGGGTATTCGGTTTTGCCACCCCATGTGTTAAGTAAAAGTATCAATACTGCAATGTAGAAGTGCTCTGTTACAAGTAAAAGTCTGGTGTTCAAAATGTACTTGAGTAAAAGTACAAAAGTATTGGTATCAAAATGTACTTAAAGTACCAAAAGTAAAAACTGAAATGTTTGAAAATAGCAGATCTACAAGCTCACAACGCAACGCGTTGTGAGTTTGTAGATCGGCTATTTTCACATAGCCTAGGTATAAAATAGGGCTAAATTGGTTAATGTAATAATGTATGTCTGCAAAGTAACTAAAGTTTTCAAATAATTCTAGTGGAATAAAAGTACAATATTTGCCTCTGAGATGTAGTGGAGTAGAAGTAAAAGTATTGGAAATTGTCAAGTAAAGTACAAATACCTCAAAATTGTGCTTTAAGTACAGTACTTGAGTACATGTACTTCCAGTAGTTACTTTTTCCACCACTGGAGCAGGGATATAATAGGTTTGAGGAGGTTCTGAGTGCTGCTGGAGGAATAACTTTTTCAGCATCGGTGAAAAACAATGAAAGTGCATCAGAGATGAGAATTGGTATGGCTGATGCAATATTCACATTGTGGTACATGTGGCGGTGTGTATGCAATACTGCACAGTGTTGCATATACGGAAAGGCGAGGAGGCTGTTTGTGTGGCACCGTAATATATATCCTAGCCTCAGAGTAGAGAGAATTACAGGCTGAGAAGTTTCTCCTCGCTTGATGTGGGTAAAGAGCAGAGCATTATTCCATTAAGACCTGGAACGCATCTGTGTCATTTTTTGATTTGAGCTAAAAAGCACTATTTTACACTTTGGCTATTCAAAAATAGCAGATCTACAAGCTCATAGCGCGGCACCGAGTGCCGCGCTATGAGCTTGTATATCTGCTATTTTTGAAAAATCAAGAAAATGTGTGCAAATCAATATATCTATATTCTTTTCAAGCGAACATTTTTTACTCAAGTCTTTGCTTCTGGGGGGTCCCTGGAACAAGATATTTTGAGATGGGGGTCGGCGGCCAAATACATATCATTTTGGGGGTCCTTGACATGAAAAGGTTTGAGAACCACTGATATAGAAACATATGTTTTTTTCAGAAAACTGTTAGGATTTAGAAGACATAAGTAAGAATCTGCCTCAGGTATTAATGGGTTATGCAACAAGTTAGGCAAAACTCTATCGTACTGTACATTAAATGAGGGTGTTTTGGGGGGACAGAACGGACCGGTTCATGTGAGGTTCCTCTGAGAATAATCTGAGGCTGCATGGCGACTCTCTCCAGCAGCAGCAGGAGTCCTGGAATGTATTCTGTGTGTGTGTGTGTGTGCGCGTGTGTGTGTGTGTGTGTGTGTGTGTGTGTGTGTGTGTGTGTGTGTGTGTGTGTGTGTGTGTGTGTTAGGGGTGTGCCGATATATCGTCCCACGATATATCGCGATACGTTTTCGTGACGATATGTATCGTTTTGGGAGAAAAAAAATCGTTTTGATTATTATTATTTTTTTTACAATCATAATAATCAGGCATGCAAACAGCCCCGAGGTGAAACGGGTGACAACATTTAGTTTTTTTTTTCGGGTCAGGTGTCACACTATTGCCCTATTTGGATTGAAAACGGCTATTGTAGCTGAAAAGCTACAAGTTTCCATGTCTGAATAATGCAAAAACAGAATTATTTGTTTGCATTTACTTTTTTCCTCCCCCATATATTTTCATAATACAAAAGTGCGTATCGATATCGTATCGAAGTTGTGAGCCAAATATCGTATCGTATCGTATCGTTTGGTGAAATTAGTGTATCGGCACACCCCTAGTGTGTGTGTGTGTGTGTGTGTGTGTGTGTGTGCGCGTGTGTGTGTGTGCGTGTGTGTGCGCGTGCGCAAGGACGCAGAGGGCATTTTAGAACCGAAGGGGTTGCGTCACGCATGCACGCACATTTTTCCGGGTGTGTTACTTATTTTTTTGTTACTTTCATTTGGTTAATTCGGTAAAAAAAAAAGTACTCCATGAAGTGTAGATGTCGGATTCTTTTCCTTTTTCTTCATCCCAAAATCCCAATTCCACCCCCCCCCCCCCCCCCCCCCCCCCCTCCTGCGTCCCTGTGTGTGCGTGCGTGCGATTTTATGGTGTGGCTCTGCGAGACGCCATCTATGAGAGTGTGTGTGTGTGTGTGTGTATGTGTGTGTGTGTGTGTGTGTGTTCGGAGCTAATCTCGCAAACCGTGCTTCAGCACAATGCTAATTCCACCTCCACGTTTTGTTTCCACATCTTTTTCTTCAAAAAGCATGCCATATCCAGGATGAATAGACGTCAGAGAAAGCACATCGCATGTCAACACCGTACCTCAATGCTGTATAATGGATTTATTATTCACATTGGAGCCACATACAGTACGCCGTTCCCAGGGATCCCGAGATCCACGTGACTCGATTCTTTTTGTGTTCACAAGATGTCTTACATCCTCCCTGTAGGCTGACTCATCCCAGGCTGTGCGTAGAGAGATGCCGTCACCGTGGTGTCATCCACTAACGTTAGAATGCTGTTAGGAGTCTTGCTTCACGACACAGTCATGGGCGAGTAGAGCCTACATCGGTATAGGTTGAGTACACAACTCTTGGGAGTTGTGTCTGACACAGATTCAGACTCCATTTTGACAACGTTCGCGGGCTGTTGGTCAGAAAGACTAGAATCCAGTTTGTTGACGGTGTTGTTTAGCAGTGGTTTAAAGTACATTTACTCAAGTACTGTACTTAAGTACAATTTTGAGGTACTTTTACTTTACCGGACTATTTCCAGTTGTCTATACTTTTTACTTCTACTCCACTAGATCTCAGAGGCAAATATTGTACCTGTTACTCCACTACAATTAGGCTACTAGTTACTTTGCAGATATAAATGATCACATTGTTAAACATATATTAACCCCTTTAGCCCTATTTTATACCTATTTGAAAATAGCCGATCTACAAGCTCACAACGCGTCGCATCGCGACACGTTGTGAGCTTGTAGATCTGCTATTTTCAAACGTCTTAGTACTTTCACTGTTGGTGCTTAAAGTACATTTTGATACCAATACCTTTGTACTTTTACTCAAGGAAATTTTGAATTCGGGGACTTTTACTAGCAGAGTATTTCTACATTGCAGTATTGATACCTTTACTTAAGTAAAACATTTGAGTACTTTTTCCCACCACCGGCGTTTAGTCTGAGGGCTCTGGATTTGAACATGAATAAACATCATTCTTACATAATTGCTCTTTTCAGGGCCAGGCAGAAGGCAGAGTGGTATGTGGATTGGTATTGCTTGACTGCATTTGATTCGGGGAGTTTGTGCATTTTCTATTTTGTTGCACTTGCAACGACAATAAAAGGAATTTCAATTCATTTTTATTTATATTTGGAGTGGTGCTCGACAAAAGTACAAATGTGTACAAACTAGATGCTCTATATCTTTATGATACCGAGTAAAGAAATTCATGTATTGATTGCTTTTTCCGTGACCTATATACAGTACAGTAGGGCTATAGCGTTTTATGAATTCAATTTTGATGGGAAATGGCAGCCTTCCATCTCAAGACTGTCACAACATACTGTTAACCCATTAAGACCTGAAGACGATTCTACAAATGTCTTCTAAATCCCAACGGTACTTTGAAAAAACATATGTTTCTATATCAGTGGTGCTCAAACACTTTCATGTCAAGGACCCCCAAAATGATATGTATTTGGCCGCCGACCCCATCTCAAAATATTTTGTTCCAGGGACCCCTGAAGCAAAAAATGGAGTAAAAAATGATCGCTTTAAAACAATATATATTTAAAGATTTGCGCACATTTTCACGATTTTTCAAAAAATAGCAGATCTACAAGCTCATAGCGCGGCACTCGGTGCCGCGCTATGAGCTTGTAGATCTGCTATTTTTGAATAGCCAAACTGTAAAATAATGCTTTTTAGCTCAAATCTAAAAATGACACAGATGCGTTCCAGGTCTTCTTGGCTTAACTCAGGGTTGATGGATATCTATAGTGCCGAGAACTCGTCCATTTCTGTCACATGCTGTACTGTACTCACGTCAGTCTGAGTACAGAGCATGTAGATGTTGTTAGACGGTGAAGAGGGAGGAAATAGTCTCAGTTGCGCCCGGTGAAGAGGAACACTTTAACAGTAAATTGCAAGATAAGTACAGTAAGAGGTAGTACTGATATAATAGCATAAAAACTGGTATTATATTAACCCATTTAGACCGGGAAAGCATCTGTGTCATTTTAAGATTTATTTGGCTATTTTTTTGAAAAATTGTCAAAATGTGTGCAGATCTTTGAATATATATATATTTATTTTTAAAGCGAACATTTTTAACTGAAATATTTGCTGCTTCTGGGGATTCTACAGATGTCTTCTAAATCCTAACAGTTTTTTGGGGGGAAAAATATTAATGATGTTGCTATAATGTCAGTGGTTCTCAAACTTTTTTCATGTTAAGGACCCCCAAAATGATATGTATTTGTTCCCGGACCCCCCATCTCAAAATGTTTTGTTTCCAGAAGCATTTTTTTCCCCTCCAAAAATAGCAGATCTACAAGCTCATAGTGCGGCGCTATGAGCTTGTGTATCTGCTATTTGTGTAGCCAAAGAAATCCTAAAATGACACAGATGCGTTCCCGGTCTTAATGGGTTAAAAGCAGATCTGTCTGGCGTCACATTCGAGGAGGGGGGGTCGAGTATCCCAACACAGAGTGTAAGAGAATATTATAGCCAAAGTATTATTGTAGGATAGGATCCTTCTTACTGAGAAAATAGTGCAACCCACCATTGCTGGCTGACTGCATTTGGCATTTATTTCTATTGGTCCGTGTTAGATGGCTTATGGATCGGGTGTGTAAAACAATTGGAACGCCTTCTTCATATCGGGTAACACCATCCCCACCCAATTAATACTGTCTTAGGGCTGTTACATCCATCTATAACTAACTACAGTATACATTGTGTATACCAAAAGCATGGCGGAGTATTAATCATGTTTATGTAACATAGCGTACGTGCATACTGTCAATTCCTATTTCTCATTATTCACCGAGTTTTAGTGCTTGTTGTTAGCATAGCACTCCAGGAACGGCCATAAGTGTTTCCGAGCGCTATCAAGCATGCCATCCATAGGATGAATTGACGCCAGAGAAAGCACATTGCATGTCAACACCTTAATAGATTTCCCCACTCCATCTGCAGTCCGGATATAAGGGGGGAAAAATAAACACATGGAAATGGCGCTTAACCCATTTAGACCGGGGGAAGAATCTGTGTCATTTTTTGATTTTTTTGGCTATTCAAAAAACAGCAGATGTACAAGCTCATAGTGCGGAAAAACTCGTGAAAATGTGTGCAAATCTTTGAATATATATATATATTTTTAAGCAAACATTTTCAACTCAAATCTTTGCTTCTGGGGGTCCCTTGAACAACATATTTTGAGATGGGGTCGGCGGCCAAATCATTTTGGGTGGTCCTTGACATGAAAAAGTTTGAGAACCACTGAAATACCGTAGAAACATACGCTTTTCAAAAAACTGTAGGATTTAGAAGACATTTGTGGAATCCCCAGAAGCAAAGATTTGAGTTACACATGTTTGCTTTAAAGACATACATACAGTATTCAAAGATTTGCACACAGTTTCCAAGATATTTAAAACAAAAAATAGCAGATCTACAAGCTCATAGCGCGGCACTCGCTGCCGCGCTATGAGCTTGTATATATGCTATTTTTTCATAGCGCAAAGAAATCTTAAAATGACACAGCTGCGTTCCCGGTCTTAACGGCTTAATTGGGTCTGCTCTGATAAGGGCTCAATATATATTGAGCAAACGCAGAAGTCTTCCGATACATTCTGGAGCGTTCCAAATGAGAAGCCATGAAAGTAGAGCCCACATCTGATATAGTCAATCAAGTGCAATTAATCTCCATTGTGTGTGTGTGGGTGAAGGTATAGGCTGGTTGTAAAGTGCCTCTCACCCCTGGCGTCATTACACACTCGGATGGCTGCTGCCTTTTAACCCATTAAAGACCGGGGAACGCATCTGTGTGTCATTTTTTTAGATTCCTTTGGGCTATTCAAAAACAGCAGATATACAAGCTCATAGCGCGGCACCGAGTGCCGCGCTATGAGCTTGTAGATCTGCTATTTTTTGGAAAATGTGTGAAAATCTTTGAATATATATATTTTTCAAAGCGAACATTTGTAACTCAAATCTTTGCTTCTGGGGGATTCTACAAATGTCTTCTAAATCCTAACAGTTTGCTTTTTTAAACGTATGTTGCTATAATATCAGTGGTTCTCAAACTGTTTCATGTCAAAGGAGCCCAAAAATGATATGCATTTGGCCCCGGACCCCCATTTCAAAATATGTTGTCCCAGGGACCCCCCCCAGAAGCATATTTGAGTAAAAAAAAAAATCACTTTAAGAAATATATATATTCAAAGATTTGCACACATTTTCACAATTTAAAAACTTGGTGCCGCGCTATGAGCTTGTAGATCTGCTATTTTTTAATAGTATAAAATAGTGGTTAAAGTGGTTACACGGATGCGTTCCCGGTCTCAATGGGTTAAGAGGTGGGCTGTGGTGCTCTATTTATGCATTGGACCGTGTAGTGTACAAGCAAGGCCAGGGATATTACCCTTGCTGTGTCGCAACACTGTACCCTTGTCAAGATAGCCTGTAGGGAGGCAATCTGTGCATGTAGTGATTATCAACGCTTTAATCCAAATGTCTTTTTTTTTACAGAGAATATACGACTGAACCTCATTTATGCATAATGGAGGTTCGTATGTACAGAACATGCCTAGCAATTTTGGCCCATATATCAATTATTTTCGCACCGTTTTCAGAGATATATTTTCTATCTCTCTCGCGCTCTCTCTCTCTCTCTCTCTCTCTCTCTCTCTCTCTCTCTCTCTCTCTCTCTCTCTCTCTCTCTCTCTCTCTCTCTCTCTCTCTCTCTCTCTCTCTCTCTCTCTCTCTCTCTCTCCCTCCCTCCCTCTGTGTCTGTTTCTCTCTCTGTTTTTCTCTCTCTCTCTCTCCCTGTCTCTGTCCCTCTCTGTGTGTCTCTCTCTCTCTCTCTCCATCTAAATGTCATTTTTCAGAGAATACGACTGAACCTCATGTATGCGTTTTGGAGGTTTGTATACAGAACATGCCTAGCAATTTTGTCCCATATCAATTATTTTTGCACCCTTTTCAGATATATTTCTCTCTCTCTCTCTCTCTCTCTCTCTCTCTCTCTCTCTCTCTCTCTCTCTCTCTCTCTCTCTCTCTCTCTCTCTCTCTCTCTCTCTCTCTCTCTCTCTCTCTCTCTCTCTCTCTCTCTGAGGATTTGAGGATTAAGGGGCGGCAGTGGCTCAGGGGTAGAGTGGCCGGGTAGAGTGAACTGGAAAACCGCAAGGTTCCCAGTTTGATCCCGGGCTGGGGCGCTCCCCTAGAGTTAGTGTCGAAGTGTCCTTGAGCAAGACGCTGAACCCCTAATTGCTCCCGATGAGCAGGTTGGTGCCTTGCATGGTTTCCTCCGCCATCGGTGTATGAATGTGTGTGTGAATGGGTTAATGGCACAATCAATGTAAAGCGCTTCGGATAGAATCGCTATATAAATGCACCATTACCATTACCAAACCATTTAAAACAAAAATGTCTTAAACCCATACTGCAATGATGTATTGCAACAATGGCAACACTATGATAAGGCATTGTTATTTGGAATTAATAATTTGCACTCTGTGATGACTGGCTTTAATGATAATCATAGAAATACTCTAAATTCCTCTAAAAGTCTATGAACGTCTCATTGTTCTGTATATTTTACTATGTAATAACATCTGGGATGCTTTTAGCGTTCCAAGATATGTCAGGCATTGACATGACACAAACATTTTCAGTTTTCACTCCAGTGACTCCTCCAATGTTATTAGACAGCCCAATGCATTCAGCTTAGCAAACACTGACACAAGTTGCCATGGTACATTTATAGTTATTAGATTCTTGCACGGACGAGAGGAAAATCCTTCCACTTTTTTAATGTCATGTAAATTAATCTGTTCATCCATAAAATCAGATCAAGGATTATGAGAAATGCTGAATCAAATATTTTTCACGATACATTAACCTTGCTCATATTATTGCAAATGGGTGTTGGTATCATCAAGAGTGATAAAAACAGCAAACACTTCAAAAGAGATGGGAGAGCAGCACAGGAGAACAGAGATTCTATTTAGATTTTGCCCTCCCTATTTATTGGGATTTATTAGATCCTTACCCTTATGCGGTTCAAACGATAAACACGCGCTAACATCAACATAGGGTTGTAAAAAAAAAAGATCATAGCCCCATTGACTTCCATTATAAAAGTTGAATATTTCAAAAAACATCAGAACATGTGGCAAAATGTATTAGTGGAGGCATTTCTGTGGACTATTGGTAGTGTGCACAATACATTTGGTATTGATCGGTCCAGTGGTTTGTGAGATTAGCTCCAGATGCACAGACAGACAGACAGACAGACAGACAGACCCTCTTCTATTCGATTCAATTACATTTTTATTAAAGTGTCAAATCACAACAAGTTGTCTCGAGACACTTTACATGTAGAGCAGAGACCCGACAGTCCCACCCTGAGAAATACATTTTGTGACAGTGGCAACGAAAAACTCCCCGTTAACTGGAAGAAACGTCAGGCAGATAGTCCATGAGCCAGAGCCCCAAAATTGAGCCATGATTATCAAATGGGTGGGCAAATCCAGGTTTGATTTTTTGACTAGCAGTACATCTCTAGTTTACAATTTGGCATGATAACCATTGCAGACTAGTAGCGTAGTGGTAGTTATCGTGCTTTGAATGTGTGGACCCCTATATTGTTAAATGCAAATTGTATGCTGATGTATGTGATATGTAGGGTTGTGAGTTAAAATCTCACTGTGACCTCACTGTGTGTGTTTGTGGGCGCTACACTCCCTCTGCCAGCCTAGGGAGAGCCGAGCTCATGCCTCCTTCAATGCATGAGAGCTAGCAAGCCGCTTCTTATCCCCCGACAGCGGAACGTTCCCTGGTTAGACGTAGCGCGTGGAAGGAACACGTTATTCCAACCAGTTCCTTTCCCCTCCGTCAGGCACCCCGGCTGACCAGGGGGAGGCAGTATAGAGACCAGTATTACTGCATGTTATTTGTGAGGGTACCTACCCTAGGAGACACGGGGAGAACATGCAAACTCCACACAGAGAGGCCCTTTCGCCAACCCCACCTAGGGTATGGGCACTGATGATGCGGAGGAGAGAACACATCCCCAGTGCCCACAGCGTCCCCGGCGGGAATCAAACCCAGGACCTTCTAGCTGTGAGTGGACAGCGCTACCGTGCAGTCGGTTTTCTGTTTCTGTTGGTAGTCATGGTTGCCAGTTCCCACTTGATGTTATGTGGGAGTTCAGACTGCTCCAGACAATAATGAATAACTGATAGCTTGCATAACGTCTTCAGGCTAGGACTTAAATCTAACACATACAGGTCATCAGTGCGTGTGCCGTCTGCTTTGGATCCTCCAAAGATGATGATACGTTCTCCCACCATGAGACAGCCCTTCCCAGACAGACAGCCCATCCCAGACATCCTACACAGGTCTTGCCCTTTGGGCTCAACCTGCTTCCAGGAAAAGGTCTCTTGACTGAATTTCCACAGATCATTGAAGTACTGGTTCTGGATGCTGCCAAAAAATATGTACAGCTCTCCATTGTAGGCAAAGGCTGAATGACCCCCGCGTCCTTCTGGAATAATCTGTGCAGAAGGTGTGCTCAGCCAGCAGTTGGTCTCTGTGTCAAACACTCTGATGATGTTGTTGTATAAGCACCCCGACCTCCAGCCCCCAAATACAAACATCTTTGTCCCGATGATGGTGGCAGAGTGACTATGTGAAACAGGTGGTGGAGTTCCTCTGGTGTTAATTAAAGACCAGACCATTCTGGTGGTGTCCAACTTGTAGATGTCATTAGTGCATCCAGTCAGCTGGGTGATTCCTCCATGAATATACATGACCTTCCTCAAGACACAGGCTGAGTGGTGGTACCTCGGCTTTGGAACAGCACCAGAAATATTGGGCTTTGACCATCTGTGGTTGTCAACATCAAATGAATAAAGCACGTTACAGTAAGGATTTCCCACCCAGATGTAGACAATATCTTCTACCAGAACAGCTGTGTGGCCCCTGCGCACGCAGGGAACCTCAAGGTGACATTTTCCTCTTCCATTTGTCCATGGGGGCAACTTCCTCCAGCGTAGAGACACTGTGTTGAAGATGTGAACTTCAATCTGGTCACTGTTGTTCTTGTAACTGTATCCTTCAAATGAGTACAGCTCGTGTCCGACTGCCACAGCAGCTGGGTAGTAATTTGTATAACCTCCTTTCAGATGTATCGTCCAGTGAAACATTTCACACACCAGCACCACCGTGAATCAGTGCAACTAATTTACAGAAGAGGTCGTTAAAAGGCAGGACACGTTGCTTCCAGAAGTTGCTGAATGGTATTGTGTTGGAAAATACAATAACGACATTTAAAGGGACAATTATATCTTATGTAATAATGATGTTGTGATGTGATTGCGTGATGACATCATTGTATGGAATAGCTAATGACGTTACTCAACCTGAATGTCTATTTTAGCAAAATCTATGATCAGAATGTTGTCAGTACTATGACATCAGTAATCCATATTTTGGGCATATTGAGATAAAGACACTATCTGTGTGAATGAATGACTCATCTGACATCTCTCTCTCCCTCTCTCTCTCTCTCTCTCTCTCTCTCTCTCTCTCTCTCTCTCTCTCTCTCTCTCTCTCTCTCTCGAAAATAAGTCTTGTAAATATCCCCAATTTGAAAGTATATGCTGAGAACCAACATGTTCCTAATGTCTATAAAAAACAAGAGGACCTGATTTATCACAGAGGCAGACTTGACTGACTCGGAAATAGAGGACTGAATGTGCTGTGCCTGGCCCCTGATGTGTCCCAGAACCCCTGAACCTTCTCCCTGACATATCCCTCACTTGGCCTTGTCATACTATAGACTCCTCCTTTGTATACCATCGGCCTCTATATTTTTTTGAAAAGTAAAACTGAAATGTTCACCAATACAACAGCCTCCGTCTACCTTGTGGGTCCCCACTTTCCTCATAACCTCATAACTCAGCTTACTTGATAAACTGATCATTTGGTCCTTCAAACTCTCTCTGTCATATGAAACAAACTCATTAGTTAATTTTGACTTGGTGTATAAGAAGGTAAAACAAACAAAAACAAAACTAGAATTTGGCCACCGAAATGTTTTTGTTTATGCCTGCTCACAGTAGTGTCTTCTTTATGGAGTGATATATATAGATATTGAATATTCCCTAGTTAAAAACCTTTGACTAACATCTTAACAAAATGAAATAAGAATGTTGACTCTGGCTTTGTCCAATGTTCCAATGATGATTCTGGAAATGTATGCAAATGTGGGCATATTCTCCTATATAATGCCTAATTGCAAAACAATTTCAGAAAACTTGTAATACGATAACGCATTGTCTTGATGTAAGTAATCAACTGGGGAAGTTTCATGGTGATAACTATTTCTTTAACTTTCACATCCTATTCACCTATCATTTATATAGGTGAAAATAACAAAAAGCTACTCCTGTGGAAAGGTTATCATATATGAATGTACTTATATTGACCCTATAAACAATTTAAAGGTAGGGTAAGTGATATTTTTGGGTTAAAACAAAAAGTATTTTGTTAAAAGGTTAAAGCACTATATTCTGATAGTAATCATTGCTATAAATGTTTGTTCAGTAACAGGAGTCTCCCCGTCTCTCCAGCTCTTTAATAAACAGAAAATACATTTTCCGGTAGGTGTCAAAATCTCAGCCAATCAGGAGAAAGTACCCATTTTTAAGCTTCATTTTTTTAGTGTTCCAGTTCCAATTTTGCCTGCTCATTTCTTAGTGTCATCACTTCCAATTTCACTTGTTTAATCTATATCCTGATTGAGTTCTCTATCCTGATTGGATAAAATTGGAAATGAAACTGAAACGAAAATGCATTTTCTGTTTTATAAAGAGCTGGAGAGACAAGAAGACTAATTTTACTGAACAAACACTTTATAGCAATGAGTACTATCACAATATAGAGCTATTTAACACTTATTTTAACCAAAGAAAATCACTTACCCTACCTTTTAATATAGGTATGGTTTTGCCCACTCATTTGATAAAAAACATCTTGTCTGGCTCATGGACTAAGACCCTATAGGCTCTAGGGTGGGGGCCTTCTGCCTCGACCGTGTCGGGGGGAAAGAAGAGAGAGAGAGGGAGAGACAGAGAGAGAGATACAAGTAGTAGCAATAACAATAGTAGCAAATATAATATTGTAAGATAGTATATGATAATATAATATAGTACAACAATAATGTGTATACAGTATATACTGGTATAATATAAGAATGTTAAAATAATATACAGTACAGTGTAGTGGTATAGTGTAATGTAGTAGAAATCCACGGTCGTGCTAGACATGTGACTCCTGCAGAGCCACGCTGTAAAAAGCTGCTTTGTGTCATTTGTATATTTTTAGGCATCAGTGTTGTCAGATTGACTTTAAATGCATCCTCTGTGGATATACCTATAGACACAGAGGTATATAGCAGACACAGGGTCAGTCCGCATGCATGTTAGCTGTCTCTGACACCTTTGCAATAATACTCAGACAGACTGCTCTTTGACTCATTCCTCGAGGTCAATAGTGTTTGCTTTTCTATGCAAGCGAGGCATCATGACAAAGACATCACTAACCCATTAAGACCGGGAAAGCATCCGTGTTTAATTTTTAAGATTTCTTCAAAAAAAAATAGCAGATCTACAAGCTCGTAGCGCGGCACCGAGTGCCGCGCTACGAGCTTGTAGCTGTGCTATTTTTTTAAAATGGTGAAAATGTGTGCAAATCTTTTGAATATTATTTTTAAAAATAACATTTTTAACTCCAATCTTTGCTTCTGGGAATTCTACAAATGTCTTCTAAATCCCAACACAGTCTTTTGGAAAAAACTTATGTTGCTATACAATCAGTGGTTCTATGTATTTGGTCGCGGACCCCCATCTCAAAATAGTTTGTTCCAGTGACCCCCCAGAACGAAGCAAAATGTTTGAGTTACAAATGTTCGCTTTAAAAATGTATTTATCAAAGATTTGCACAAATATATTTATGATTTTTCTGCTATTTTTTAATAGCCAATGAAAGCTAAAATGACACACGGACGGATGCTTCCCCGGTCTTAATGGGCTATGGAACCATCGCTCTTGCGGTCTTGACTATATCGTTATTTACAAAGCAACCGCAAACTGTAACGGTTCATACGTCTGATCTATCCCTCAGAGAGAGATAGAAAGAGAGAGAGAGAGACAGAGAGAGAGAGAGAGAGAGTGCCCGAAATAGATCCATGATGACCATGTTGGACAGGGAATGTCAGCGCACAGCTCGCAATAATAAGGCTGAGACAGGCATGGGGATAGAGCATGAGCGAGATGGAACGCAAGCGAGTGTTGGGCTGGTCATGGGAGGATACTGGGAGATCAGAGGCAAGGGTCTTCAAACGGATCGAGAATGATGCAGGGAAAGGGTGTTGGGGGGAGGGGGGGAGGCCCAGAGAGCCCAGGGAAATGGAGAGGTGAGTAGAGTGGGAGTAGTGTGGTCAAAGTTCAGAGGAGAAATTGGAAAAGGAGGGGGGAGTAACGGGGCAGGGGGAGGTCACCCACTCCTCTGCGATGTGTATCTATGGAGGCTGGGCTGTATCCATTTGGGACCTATAGTGTGGTTTGTTAAGGTATAGCTGAGGAAAGTGAACGCGTGTGCCGTTTTGTAATGGATAGCCTCTTGAGGGCCCAGGCCAGCTTTGCCACTGTATACGTACTGTATAGTGCACTCAGCATTTGCTCATAAGGTTGTACAACTTAAATGCACACTTTGTTCTATACACTGTGTCTATGTTGTGAGAGTAAATGTTTTGCATTTGCACCAACTCTTCCCCGTCGTTATTATTAGGTTTGGAATACACCGATGATTTCATTGTGCATCGGTATGTGAACTTGAATCAATTTAGACCGGGAACGTAGCTGTGTGTCCTTTTTAAGATTTCTTTGGGCTATTAAAAAATAGCAGATCTATAAGCTCATAGCGCGGCACCGAGTGCCGCACTATGAGCTTGTAGATCTGCTATTTTTGAAAAATCGTGAAATGTTTGTGCAAATCTTTGAATATATACTTTTAAAGCGAACATTTGTTACTCAAATCTTTGCTTCTGGGGATCTCTGGAACAACATATTTTGAGATTTTTAATATTTTTAATTTTTTTATATTTTTATATTTTTAATATTTTTATATTTTTGTATTTTTTGTATTTTTGTATTTTTATATTTTTGTATTTTTGTATTTTTGTATTTTTGTATTTTTATATTTCTTATGTAAAAAAAAAAAACAATTAGGATTTAGAAAACATTTTCAGAATCGGCCTCAGGTCTTAATGGGTTAATGTCCTGAATAGACTCTGTGGATTCTGTATAGAATATTCAACAGACAAGATCCATGTATTTAATTATTGATTAACAACACGGCTGGCTCCTTGTTGCCAAAAAACAAGTCCTGAGCAGCGTGCTTGCCTCAGGACTACAATAGTGGATATTATTGTATGTAGACTGAAAAGCCCCGTGATTTCCCCGGATACAGCAGCTGAGCACACTCATCTGTGTGCGATGACAGTGGGAAGGGGTTATCCAGTCCCCTCAGAATACCTCACAAACACTGCTTAGCCCATTAAGACTGGGAACAGAATACCTCATTTTAACCACTTTAACCATTAACATATACTTTGGCTATTCAAAAATAGCAGATATACAAGCTCATAACGCGGCACCGAGTGCCGCGCTATGAGCTTGTAGATCTGCTATTTATTTTTTTTAAATCATGAAAATGTTTGCACATCTTTGAATATATATATTTTTTAAAGCGAACATTTGTAACTCAAATCTTTGCTTCGGGGGGATTCTACAAATGTCTTCTAAATCCTAACAGTGTTTTGAAAAAACTTGTTGCTATAATATCAGTGGTGCTCAAACTTTTTTCATGTCAAGGACCCCCAAAATGATATGTATTTGTCCACGGGCCCTCATCTCAAAATATGTTGTTCCAGGGACCCCCGTGAATCAAAGATTTGAGTTACAAATGTTCCCTTTAAAAATATATGTATACAAAATATTCGCACACATTTTCACGATTTTTCAAAAAATAGCAGATATACAAGCTCGTAGCGTGGCACTCGGTGCCGCGCTATGGGCTTGTAGATCTGCTATTTTTGAATAGCCAAAGAAATCTTAAAATGACACAGACGCGTCCCCGGTTTTAAAGGGTTAGATAAACCTAATTTTTGCCCTAGGTTCTCCTCACCTGCTTGAAACCGGAGCAATAAATTAGCAAAAATGTCTTCGAGTATTCCCCAGATCTGGAAACCTTCAGTGGCCATGCATCCTATGGGGCATTCATGGCTTCCCTTGAGAACATTGAGAAATATCATTGAGGCCCTTTTTCCTGACTGATACAATTGCAAAATGTCATGGAAGAAAAATCTCAGGCTCGCCCCAGCTGCTTTATTAATTTATATATTTGTTTGTTTGTTTATTTATTTATTTGGAGGGGAGGGGGGTGACATTGCCAAATGTGGCGGCTGTTTATTTATATGTTTTTCTGTTTTCTACACGTATAGCGTCATGAATATGAATGTTGCCTCATGATGTGAAATGTTGTTCAGTTCTCAGTGGGCTGGGAGAGGCCATGAAACAGAACCGAAAGAAAATCGTAATCAATTTACAGTATGTGAAAAGGGAGTTGCAAAGTGCAAAGGAGCAAAGCATATCACTGTCGCTGAAATAACCACTCACTGACAACATTACATGTTTGATATTGAAGAGGAAAATCACTAAATAATTCCGGGTCATAGTTGTCCGGGTCAAAAAAAAACAAAACACTTTTTAATTGAATATTTTATTCAAATATTTGATTCAATTTCTCTGACTTGTCCAAAAAAAAAAAAGACTTCACACCACATCCCAAGAATAAGCTTGTGGTCTGACCTTTGGTGAGTCTTTACACCAATACTTGGAGCTGTTCTTCGAACAGACTCGACCAAACTTCAGGTCAGCGGGGATTAACCCATTTAGACCGGGAACGCATATGTGTGTCATTTTAAGATTTCTTTGGCTATTCAAAAATAGCAGATCTACAAGCTCATAGCGCGGCACCGAGTGCCGCGCTATGAGCTTGTAGATCTGCTATTTTTTGAAACATCGTGAACATGTGTGCAAATCTTTGAATAATGTATATACTGTACATTTTTAACTCTAACTTTAGATTTTTAATCTTTGCTTCTGGGGGTCTCTGGAACAAAATATTGGGGGGTCCACGGACAAATAGGCTACATATCATTTTGGGGGTCCTTGACATGAAAAATGTTTGAGAACCACTGATATATAGCAACACACACATATATATATATATATATATATATATATATATATATATATATATATATATATATATATATATATATATTTTTTTTTTTCTTTTTTTTCTTTTTTTTCTTTTTAACTGTTAGGATTCAGAAGATATTTGTAGAATCGCCAGAAGCAAAGATTTGCGTTAAAAATGTTCGCTCTTGCAGCTCTACAAGCTTGTATATCTGCTATTTTTGAATAGCCAAAGAAATACAAAAAAAAAATGACACACAGATGCTGTTCCCGGTCTCAATGGCTTAATTAGCTTTTTGAAACCCACCCAGCAGATGTCAAGGTAATCTTGGGCTGTGGACCACAGAGGTCAACGCAATATCTCAGAGCAGAGAGGGAATGGGATCTGATCTCACCAGTGTCCAATGCTCTCTCTCTGCCACACTGGGCATTATTCACAAACAAGCTGAGAATGCAAACTTTGAAACCTTTCTATGTCTCTCCCCTTGCCCTCATTTATACAGAAATGGGTCACACTTTTCACACATACTTGAAAGCAGCTTTCCGTGACTGCTGAACACATATATACTGTGTAATAATTACATGCTACCACAGGCCTATAGCAAGGGGGATGGCTCCTTGGGCTTCAGCAACACATTTATTCTCAAAAGGCGTGTTTTTTTTTTAAATACATTAAAATGTGTGACATTTCCCGATCTGACTCTCTCTCTCTGCCTGGGCTGGTGTTTTTTGCAGTGGTGTAAAGTAACTAAGTACATATACTCAAGTGCTGTACTTAAAGTACAATTTTGAGGTACTTTTACTTTACTGGAGTATTTCCAATTGTCATACTTTTACTTCTACCCCACTACATCTCAGAGGCAAATATTGTACTTTTACTCCACTACAATTATTTGAAAACTTCTAGTCACTAGTTGCTTTGCTGATATAAATGATTACATTATAAAACATACATTAACCACTTTAGCCCGATTTTATACCTAGGCTATTTGAAAATAGCCGATCTACAAGCTCACAACGCGTCGCGACGCGACGCGACGCGACGCGTTGTGAGCTTGTAGATCTGCTATTTTCAAACATTTTGGTACTTTTACTTTTGGCACTTTAAGTACATTTTGATACCAGACTTTTGTATGCTTTTCCTCAAGTCAATTTTAGAATTCTGGACTTTTACTTGTAACAGAGTATACTTCTACATTGCAGTATTGATACTTTTACTTAAGTAAAACATTTGAGTACTTTTTCTTTTGTGTTTTGTGTGTCATTGTGTAGTACTACCCTATGACAGTGAGAGGCAGCAGTATGCCAGCGGGCATCTAGCCTGCTGAAAAGCCAAAATAAGTGTTTCATTCATTTGTGTCACCCACAGAGCGGGAAGCTTCCAATCTAGAAAAAGGAACTTATGCAGAAGTGAATTAAACCTGCATTCTCTCTAATGGCCAGCAGGGAGCGACTGATTGCAAAAGGAAGTCTTGATCCTATAAGTCTACAGGGAAATGACCCTTCTCATTTGATTTATTACTTCAGTAAACATTGTCCTAATGACTTTATGTTCTCAATCGCTAGTTCCAAGTTTCTTCAGTATGCTCATTATCTCCCCAAGGCTGGAACAGGGGGGGGCTGGGATTGTTTTCACCCCTGCCTGTCCGTGTGTGTGTGTGTGTGTGTGTGTGTGTGTGTGTGTGTGTGTGTGTGTGTGTGTGTGTGTGTGTGTGTGTGTGTGTGTGTGTGTGTGTGTGTGTGTGTGTGTGTGTGTGTGTGTGTGTGTGTGTGTCAGTGAGCAACTCATTTCAGGCACAGCTGAACCGATCAGAGTGAAACTTTGCATGCACACTTCCAGTAGGCCATGCAAGGAAGAATCTCCACCACACATCTTTTTTATTGACCTCATGGTGGCGCTATAATGCTTCATACTTTGATATACTTTGTACAATACAAGCATCATGACGCAGGCCCCCATGTAGACCCCGCCCACTTCTACCTGACTAGATGTTCCACCTTTTTGAATTTTCTGGCCAAAACTCATTAACCCATTAAGACCGGGAACACATCTGTGTCATTTTAGATTCCTTTGGCTATTCAAAAATAGCAGATATACAAGCTCATAGCACGGCACAGAGTGCCGCGCTATGAGCTTGTAGATCTGCTATTTTTTTTAAAACGTGAAAAAAAATGTAATTATTTTCTTCAAAAAAACTGTTAGGATTTAGAAAAAACATTTTTAAATCGGCCTCAGGCCTTAATGGGAATATTATTCCATTCTGATTGGCTACGATTGCCGTACAAAGTTAGAGGGAGGGGACTGTTGTGAAAAATATGCCACAAATCATGAATGCTGTGTCCGATCAGCACCGAAATTGAATCACACATTGAGGGGTGCTCTTAGCAACGCAGAGCCAAATGTGATTTCACCCATAGAGGGCGCCACACATGCTACAAATGTCACTGTTTGTTGTGGAAATGTGATTTATTTCCACCAAATTAGGTTGGTCTCGTCGTGAGTCATGTGTCAATGACCATCAAGCAGGATTTTGAAACTTCATACTGTTTGCCTATAATTGCCTTCACAAATGTGTGGGTGGGGCCTATTTTTAACACACAAAAAAAACATCATGAACTAATCTCTCAAGACAGATTCTGCTAACAACATAATCTGTCAGAACCTCTGCCTTAAAGATATGTTTATTTTTTTGTAGGAATAAGAAGCACCCGGGAGGAAGGGGACTAAGCAAGGGGAGGAGCCTAACCAAGTTCCTGTTTTACACAAAAGGTAGGTGCTGCACCCAGAGGCAAAAACAAAGGAAAAACGTTGTTCTTTTTTTTTTTTAACCGAATGGGTTCCCAGAGTGATCATGAACAAACATTGAAGGGCCTCTACAGAGCGCACCTCCAAAACCCTTTAAATTCTGCCCACAGGGGGTGCCACAGAAGCGAGCAGTTGCACCATAATCTTGTACGTCACAGTGATGAGGGTCGAGGCTTAGCAAAACATTGCAAGCCCCGCTCTCTCATCCAAATATGGTCACTTCTATGGATCCCCCCCTCCGGAAATCTAATTTCCATTTGATTTCAAATGCAAATGAGATTTCCGGAAGGGCGATGGTTTACCCTGATGGCAGTATATAGGCAGTGTTGCCAGATTCTGTGAGAGAAACAAGCAACCAGGTCTAGGAAAACCAGCCCAAAAGAAGCGACTATGGTCCACATGAGCACTTTAACATATACATCAGGTATTTGAAAATAGCAGATCTACAAGCTCACAACGCGTCGCGATGCGACGCGTTGTGAGCTTGTAGATCTGCTATTTTCAAATAAAATCTTGCGGGGAAATTATAATAAGCAGATCTGGCAACCCTGTATATAGGGCTTGACTATTGGGCTAAAAAGCCCTGGGGCTTTTTTTCCTTCAACCACGAGACTCTCTCTCTCTCTCTCTCTCACGCATGAACACACAGTGTTGTCGACGACTTTCCTGACTTTCGTGAGCAATCTCAGTTAGCAGACAGAGGCTCTTTTGGCAGCAACACAACACCTGTCCCTCATCCCCTGCCTGCATGCTGTTCATGCAGGCACGTGAGAGTGATTATGGTTACCGGGACGGCATGCTCCATGTGTCTCTGTCGTTCTGATACGCTCTCGTGATCCTGCACACATCCTGTCACATCTACCAACTAGGCAACGGCTCTACAACTTTATAGTCCCTTAATGTGCCGTAATGCCTGGCGATGAAGCCCTTCAGGTGTTCCCGACATCTAATCAGTTAGATTTTATACAGATGAGGGCGATACAAGATATGACACAGTCATATTATACCAGGTTGCTTATTTCTCTCACTAAACATGGCAACGTTTTCAGATCCCATATTCTGAGAGGACATTGAGCAACAGCGCCACTTACCATAGAGTTACATACAGTACAGTGGCCGATCACAGTATTGTGGGTCGTCTTTAGATCCCACATTCTGAGAGGACATTGAGCCCTCATTGGCTAAAGGACCAGCCAATGAGGAAAAAGTGACGCAAAAGTCAGGACTAGCGAGGGTTGATGTAGACCAGGTTTTGCAACCTGGTAAAAATAAAAAAACAAACTAACATATTACGTATAAAGCAGTGGTTCTAAAAGTGCGGTCCGGGGACCCCCAGGGGTCCTTGAGCAAGTTCCAGGGGGTCTCCAGTTAAATGATAGATGGTTAGGAATCAAATTGACCCATGTGGTCTGTAACTCAGAGTTACATTATCATTTATTTTACAATATAAATTGGGGCCCCAGAGATAGAAATGCCATTAGATGGGGGTCCGTAGCCTAATAATGCATGTCAAACTGGGGGTCCCTGAAATTAAAATGGTTGAGAATCACTGCTAGAGCTGTAAAAAAAAACTTCTCTTATGCGGGTCCTTGGCTTATCTTTTCAAATGGAGTTCCGCGGGCTAATAAGTGTCAATTCGGGGGTCCGTGACATGAAAAAGTTTGAGAACCACCGCTATAAAGCTTCCAGCTATTGATCATTTACAGTATGCCTACACATGTATAGGTATTGCTCATTAGTTGAAGTGGGCTGCACAATTACATTACCGCTGTCTGTGGTGCTGAACTAGGCTGTGTGTTGTTACCGCTGTCCGTGGTGCTGAACTAGGTTGTGTGTTGTTACCGCTGTCCGTGGTGCTGAACTAGGTTGTGTGTTGTTACCGCTGTCCGTGGTGCTGAACTAGGCTGTGTGTTGTTACCGCTGTCCGTGGTGCTGAACTAGGCTGTGTGTTGTTACCGCTGTCCGTGGTGCTGAACTAGGCTGTGCGGTGTTACCGCTGTCCGTGGTGCTGAACTAGGTTGTGTGTGGTGTTACTGCTGTCCGTGGTGCTGAACTAGGTTGTGTGGTGTTACCGCTGTCCGTGGTGCTGAACTAGGTTGTGTCTTGTTACCGCTGTCCGTGGTGCTGAACTAGGTTGTGTGTTGTTACCGCTGTCCGTGGTGCTGAACTAGGCTGTGTGTTGTTACCCAGGGTTCCCGCGGGTCTTTAAAAAGTCTTAAATTGTCTTAAAAAAAATATCGGGAATTTAAGGTCTTAATTTGTCTTAAATTTGACCGTAGGTATTAAATTTGAAGATTATGTTTTTAAGGCTCATGGGAAAATGAAAGCCATAAACATTTTTGCGTATTCTAGTGTTGAATTTTCCATAAAGATATATTATCAGTACGCTCCTCCATCTCTCCCACTGTGTTGAGAGCGGTTGAGAGACGCACACACAGCAATCAGTGTGTGTTCCATAGGCTGATAGCCCCGCCCTCCCCTGTCTCGCTTCTCCTTCTCTCAGTCACTCACTCAGCTGGAGTTGACGAGGTTGTATCGTTGCCCGGCCGTCAGCGTCAGCGCTGCTGTGTCGCTCGTTAATTCATTTGCTCCAGGTGTCTGTGTAAGCTCAGAAGCTCATTTAAGAGGGCATTGGGCAAAATCAAAGCCCCCGTGACCGTTTTGGTTGATAAAGATAGCAGCGACGGACGCTTCCCCCTCAGCTGTCATCAGGGAACAGTTTCAAGTGATAGGAAAAATGTTTGACTGATCAGAAGTAAATCAACTTGGATGCTGTTGTGCTCTCACACACACACACACACACACACACACACACACACACACACACACACACACACACACACACACACACACACACACACACACTGTTGTGCTCACACACACACACACATACACACACACACACACACACACACACACACACACACACACACACACACACACACACACACACACACACACACACACACACACACACACACACACAGTTTGAGACGTTTTTTTGCTGCGCAGCTCCTCGTTTAATTTAATTGCCTTCACTTGCTGTGCTGCTGCGCAACAGGGCAGATCTTCGCCAGGCCAGATGGCCCTACCCAGGCCCATGAAATTGATAGGCAGTCTACAGTAGCCAATTAGAATGAAATCTGCTAAGACTGACTCATACACTAATACAGAACCATATATAGGCTAAATATTGTCTCTGACTCTCTGTCGGTTGGGAAAACTGTTCCTTTTATTTTAAAACAATTTCAAATGGTGAAAAAAGCCAATCTACAAGTTATAATTATTAAAAATTAAGAAATACTATATTTTAAATAGTGAAAAATACAGAAAATAGGGGGAAATACATAAAATCTCTAATCTGTGATTCTAATGTGATTAATGTGACCGCTACAGTCAGTGAAGTCCCGGGCTGAATGTGACAAATATTGAGACAAATAGGCTATAACTCAATACATCATTTTATTAAATAAATTGGTTATATTCTACAGATAGTTACACTATTCTTGTACTATATTAAAATTAAATCATCCTTAACCTTCAGGTTAATTCATTATTTCCGTGGACTTAAAAATCATCGTTTTATTTGATGGCCTTCTTTTTGATTGGCCTTTTACAGGCCCTACCAGCCTGTAGGGGGAGGTAGAGAGTAACATATTATAATACCAGCCTGTAGGGGGAGGTAGAGAGTCACATATTATAATACCAGCCTGTAGGGGGAGGTAGAGAGTAACATATTATAATACCAGCCTGTAGGGGGAGGTAGAGAGTCACATTATAATACCAGCCTGTAGGGGGAGGTAAAGAGTCACATTATAATACCAGCCTGTAGGGGGAGGTAGAGAGTAACCTATTATAATACCAGCCTGTAGGGGGAGGTAGAGAGTCACATTATAATACCAGCCTGTAGGGGGAGGTAGAGAGTAACCTATTATAATACCAGCCTGTAGGGGGAGGTAGAGAGTCCATTATAATACCAGCCTGTAGGGGGAGGTAGAGAGTAACCTATTATAATACCAGCCTGTAGGGGGAGGTAGAGAGTAACCTATTATAATACCAGCCTGTAGGGGGAGGTAGAGAGTAACATATTATAATACCAGCCTGTAGGGGGAGGTAGAGAGTAACATATTATAATACCAGCCTGTAGGGGGAGGTAGAGAGTCACATTTTATAATACCAGCCTGTAGGGGGAGGTAGAGAGTCACATATTATAATACCAGCCTGTAGGGGAGGTAGAGAGTACCCTATTATAATACCAGCCTGTAGGGGGAGGTAGAGAGTAACATATTATAATACCAGCCTGAAGGGGGAGATAGAGAGTAACCTATTATAATACCAGCCTGTAGGGGAGGTAGAGAGTAACATATCATAATACCAGCCTTTAGGGGGAGGTAGAGAGTAACATATTATAATACCAGCCTGTAGGGGAGGTAGAGAGTAACCTATTATAATACCAGCCTGTAGGGGAGGTAGAGAGTAACCTATTATAATAGCAGCCTGTAGGGGGAGGTAGAGAGTACCCTATTATAATACCAGCCTGTAGGGGGAGGTAGAGAGTAACATATTATAATACCAGCCTGTAGGGGGAGGTAGAGAGTAACATATTATAATACCTTTGCTCTAAGTGAAACCTGTGTCCAAACCCAATGTTGAATAAATGTGACTAACAATAGCATAATGTAGTCGTGTTTTCCATCAGAATTAATGAATAAATGCAAAAAAAATCTCCCCTGGCCTAGCACCGGGCCTAACTTTTTTCCTGCAGGAAACCCTGTACACTCTTGAGTTAAATTAACATTGATTTTACAATATGGGGTCCCAGCACTATAAATGCCATATGGGGTCTGTAGCCTAATGCATGTCAAACTGGGGGTCCTTGAAATTAAAAATAGTTGAGAATCACTGCTAGAGCTGTAAAAATCTTCTCTTATGGGGTCCTTGGCTTATCTTTTCAAATGGGGGTCTGCGGGCTAATAAGTGTCAATTTGGGGGTCCTTAACATGAAAAAGTTTGAAAACCACTGGTGTAGGACAAACACACACACACACACACACACACACACACACACACACACACACACACACACACACACACACACACACACACACACACACACCTGCACTCCCATTAGCCAATTTCAATATAGGAAGGCATTGTTGCGACATTTATTTGGGTCTTAAATTACATTTGTTGAGGTCTTAAAAGGGTCTTAAAAAGTCTTAAATTTTACTTTCAAAATGGTGCAGGAACCCTGTTACCGCTGTCCGTGGTGCTGAACTAGGTTGTGTGTTGTTACCGCTGTCCGTGGTGCTGAGCTAGGTTGTGTGTTGTTGCCGCTGTCCGTGGTGCTGAACTAGGTTGTGTGTGGTGTTACCGCTGTCCGTGGTGCTGAACTAGGTTGTGTGTGGTGTTACCGCTGTCCGTGGTGCTGAACTAGGTTGTGTGTGGTGTTACCGCTGTCCGTGGTGCTGAACTAGGTTGTGTGTGGTGTTACCGCTGTCCGTGGTGCTGAACTAGGCTGTGTGGTGTTACCGCTGTCCGTGGTGCTGAACTAGGTTGTGTGTTGTGTCGGGAATGCAGGTTTAAGAATAGACGTGGTCACATGACATCATTGAGTTTGGCAAATAGGCTCTATGCATACCAGCCATAGTATCACTTCCTTTACCAATGATACTAATGACGGCTCTGTTCCATTTCATGTAGCACAGTAGTTCTCAGACTTTTTAATTTCCACGACCACCATAGCTCTGAGAGTGTACAAATGGAACCAAATGGACCCGCAAGGGTCCATTTGGTTCCATTTGTACACTCTCAGAGTTACACACCCGTAATAGGCCATTTGGAACTCCCTCTAGGGTCCCTGCCTGAACCTCAATTTTAGACCCACTGGTGCAGCAGAGCCTTCATTAGTATCATTGGTAACACCTGTGAATGTATTCACAAAATGGCTGCAGTGCATAGAGCCTATTGGCCGTCACTATCTTGGATATTTGCTAGCCAGAAGCCAGATATTTGGATGAGAGTGGAGCTACTCATAGTCTACGGTACTGACTCTTGGGACCATACAATATGAATGGATGACATTGTGTTCCCCAATGGTGCATCCTTCCCGATGGGCATCGATCCTAGTTTAATTAAATGTGGGCTGTAATGTTCCAGACAGAGCAGCAGGGACCACCGAAAGACTTTTGGGTGCGCGTGAGCCACCCAAAATAATTTGTGGCGCGCACAAGAGGCACGCCCTGGCTGCAGCCCTAATTGCGCTCTCGACATAGACCTAGATATGCCACTGTATACCGACAATGACCGACAACTGTTTAGAAACATCATTACTGTCAATGAGTGCACGTGTGCAGATGTCCTTCATGCATGGACTGGATATATCCAGTGGTGTGAAGTAACTAAGTACATTTACTTGAGTACTGTACTTAAGTATACAATTTTGAGGTACTTTTACTTTACTGGAGCATTTCCAATTGTCTATACTTTATTTACTTCTACTCCACTACATTTCAGAGGCAAATATTGTACTTTTACTCCACTAAAATGATTTGATAACTTTACTTGTTACTTTGCAGATATATACATTATTATATTATATAAAACACACATTAACCACTTTAGCCCTATTTTATACCTAGGCTATTTGAAAATAGCCGATCTACAAGCTCACAACGCGTCGTATCGCGACGGGTTGTGAGCTTGTAGATCGGCTATTTTCAAACATTTCAGTACTTTTAATGTTGGTACTTTAAGTACAGTTTGATACCAATACTTTAGTATTTTTACTCAAGTACATTTTTAATTCCAGACTTTTACTTGTAACAGAGTACTTTTACATGGCAGTAGGCCTACTGATACTTTTACTTAAGTAAAACATTTGAGTACTTTTTCCACCACTGGATATTTCAAAATGTAATTTGTATTACTGATTTGTAATAAATCAACAACAAGCATTGTATTTACTACTTTGTAGTACATGCTCTTACAGACCACTTACCCTGTAAGTGATTCATGGCACTTACTCTGACCTTGAACACTGTAGGTCATTCTAGATAAATGCATGCCAAATATTTTGATATAGAAAGAATATCCTACGACTACTCTTGACTCACTTCATATAAGTGAGTACAGTAATAGCATAATAACTAATAATAAGTCTTATTTGATGCAACACCTCCAGTTATTGTATACAGAAGGCTATACCTACTGCAGAAGAGAAGAGAATGAGAACATATTCAAACCTTTCAGTGAGAATAGCGTAATTTCCTTTGTTTCTGGTTGACCCTGCTGTTCAGTAATAGCGACCTACCCTGCAGTGGCGCCGTGCTAATGAGTCAGAAAATGCAGCCAGGCACGACCACTCCACGGGATGCAACGGCATGGACACATTAACATTTGCTGTGCACTGTTTTAATAAGCAAGTCCAGTGCACTTATAATCGCAGCACTCGATGAATCCCTTTGTTATTATGTTTGTTTAGTGCCATCTTGATGGTAGACATTCATTTCAATAATAGCTAATAGCTATTTAGAATTAGAATTTAACACTTACAGTGGTGTAAAGTAACTAAGTACATTTACTCAGGTACTGTACTTAAGTACAATTTTGAGGTACTTTTACTTTACTGGAGTATTTCCAATTGTCTATACTTCTACTTCTACTCCACTACATTTCAGAGGCAAATATTGTACTTTTACTCCACTACAATTATTTGAAAACTTTAGTGACTAGTTACTTTGCAGATATAAATTGTTACATTATAAAACATACATTGACCACTTTAGCCCTATTTTATACCTAGGCTATTTGAAAATAGCCGATCTACAAGCTCACAACGCGACACATTGTGAGCTTGTAGATCTGCTTTTTAGTACTTTTACTTTTGGTACTTTAAATACATTTTGATACCAATACTTTTTTACTTTCATTCAAGTAAATTTTGAATCCTAGGACTTTTACGTGTAACAGAGTACTTCTACATGTGTCACACTTTGTCCCAGTGTGGGTACAGTAGGATATGGCACAATTAATGGAATGTAACACAGTCCGTAGGTGCAAAACAAGTGTTTTATTTGCCCTTTGTAGAAAGTCCCAGGGAAAAATAAATACATTACAAAAAATACAATACTGGCCCGATTGGCTCTAGGTCTGCTCCCTATGGCAGCCCTTCACTGTCTGCCTGGGCAGTGGTAGGTACCCTTCTTTTAAAGGCTAAGCCCCTCCCACTGGACCATACCAATCTTAATTGACTAAATCAATTTACACATAAACCAGTTATTTCATCCAAAGACATTATACTTCACATTTAACACAATTAAAGTGTCCTCACATTACCACGTTTCCCACAATAATAAAAATTCACAATAACAATTAGAATACCCCATTTTACTCAAACCCACAGTTGGTATGGTACAGCAGGTATGGACTGAGCATGCTCACTACAAACAGACAGGCACTATAAAAGGCTGCCTGCAGCTACACTCGGGTCCTTCGTCACTGCCCAGAACCAGGAAGCACTGTGGTAAGAGAAAGAAAAAACAGTCAAACATTTGCCAAAATAACATTCCCTGCAACTTAAAAAATAAAGAACAATTTTACCCTTTAACCCTGTGTTGTGTGAAATCATTTACGTCATATGTGAAAAGAACAATAATACAGGAAACATACTAAAAGCTGTTAACCCATTGAGACCTGAAGCCGATTCTACATGTCTCCTAAATCTCAACCGTTTTCTGAAAAACGTATGTTTCTATATCAGTGGTTCTCAATCTTTTTCATGTCAAGGACCCCCAAAATTATATATATTTGGCCGCGGACCCCCATCAAAATATTTTGTTCCAGGGACCCCCAGAAGCAAACATTTGAGTTAAAAATGTTCGCTTTAAAAATATATATATTCAAAGATTTGCACACATTTTCACGATTTTTCAAAAATATCAGATCTACAAGCTCGTAGCGGCACTCGGTGCCGCGCTATGAGCTTGTAGATCTGCTATTTTTGAATAGCCCAAAGTGTAAAATAATGCTTTTTAGCTCAAATCTAAAAATGACACAGTTCCAGGTCTTAATGGGTTAAATGGAGTTTAGTGTGTGCACCCACCAAACTATCCTAGCATGCTACCTGGCTATTGTGTGTATGGTGTATTGTGTAGTGTTGATGTGCTGTCAGTGGCAGGGTGAACTGCCACAACATTGCAGTATTGATACTTTTACTTAAGTAAAACATGTGAGTACTTTTTCCACCACTGAACACTTATTATTGATTGTTTTCAATAGCTATTAGCTGTTGAAAACAACCAATGATAAGTGTTAAATTCTAAATACTTCTATCTCCGTGTGTCTTTCTCTTATGTTTTGGTTTGTAGACGTGATTTGTCTCTTTTTAATGGGATGCTATTGTTGCAACATGCAGGTCAGGGGCGGCAGTGGCTCAGGGGTACAGCGGCCGGATGGGAACTGCGTAGGTTCACAGTTCGATCCCGGGTCCCCCAGAGTTAGTGTTGAAGAGTCCTTGAGCAAGACACTGAACCCCTAATTACTCCAGATGAACAGGTTGGTGCCTTGCATGGTTTCCTCCGCCATCAGTGTATGAATGTGTGTGTGAATGGGTGAATGTAAGGCACAATCTATGTAAAGAGCTTTGGATAAAAGTGCTATATAAATGCACCATTTACCAGATCCATGGGAAATGTCACCTATTTTCCTGGGAGGGATGTTCTGGCATAGAACATGATGGTTTTCAGTTTGTTGTATTTGTATTTGTTTATTTATGTATTTCTAAGACATTGTATTGGCGTATATGAATTGTAAGACTTGTGCTTAGTTTGGTTGTACGTATTTCGCCCTGTTACATACAATGATGCCAATTTACTTGCATTGTGATGCGGCGGCACCTACAGTATTAGTCAACCGCTCAAACCCTGCTATATTTCATTGACCGAGTCTCAGAGGTCTATATCAGGACCCCTCATTTTTCCCTCCACACTAAATAATAGCCAAAAATAGATGATAGATTACATCAGTGGTCCTCGGCTGGACCAACACACACAGCAGTGACAGTGTTCATGGGTGGGTAATCAGCTAAGAAATATGTCCTTGTTGCTGCACTACACTATTTATTGTTGCTGTGTTTTGTAGCTACAGTACGTATGGCGTGAGTCATTGCAATATTCAAGTTGTTTTGGTGAATACTTGTTTTAGATCACTCGGTACACACATGTACCACATTCAGTACATGTGCAACTGTGAACATTTTATATGACTTCGAAACATCCAAGGGGGGAAAGTTGTGGTGGACTGAATAGAGCACCGAAGTCTGACGTAATTTACACATCCTAGGTTTGTCTACCTGGTTCGCGGTTTTCCACCCCCATTCTGAATTCCCATAGACGTATTTAATATCGCGTCAAATAAGAACTGTGTTCCAAAAATAAACAAATGACCCCGGCGGTTTTACTCTTATGGATATGAAGCATCAACTGACGGTGAGAAAACGATAATGTTACTTCTGCCGAATTAGTTAAATTTTCGCCAGAAACAGACTGTATCAAATATAAGTGACTGACTATCATAAACGATACAGAACCTCCTCCCTGACAATATCGCAGAGACAGTTTGTTTATTTTTGGACCACAATTCTTATATGAGACGATTCTAAGATGACCCAATGTTATTCTCCATAGCGAAATTACTTTACGAACCTGGGGATGAACGAGTGACGTCAGGACTTCTGTACTCTATAGGCTGTTTGTTTTGAAATTGCACAAGACTACACACAAAACACAACAAAAGAAGAACACTTTAAAAAAGAAAAAGCCATCACTTCACAGAGTTTATTGACTGAAAGTTGATCTAAACTTAAAGAGTGGCTTTTTGTGAAGCCAAAGAGGGCACAAAGAGGATGACCCTAGCTGCCCATAAAAGTGCAATATCGGTATCTTATTATATCTCACCAACAATAAGTTTTATTTCTCATGAAGAGGGCAGTCTATGGAGGGAATGGTGACTTCAGTTTGCAGTACTTCGGTACAACACTAAATATGGAACGATGCAGGATAGAGATTGATGTTTGATATGATTGGATGACTTCTACTTAGTTGTGTATACACCATCACTACGATGTGCATTTTGTAGTAGCTTTGGCTCTATAGGAACTACTGAGGAAATGTCAAGAAAGTTATATAACCTCATTATCTTAATTAGTCATAGGGGATACTACAGTATGGTAAGGAAACATGTGCAGTCGATGCCGTATGGCAGGGGGGTCTTCAAAGTCTTTCACGCGAAGGACCCCCAAGTGCTAATGGGTTGCCTCTAGTCAGGGGTGGGCAACTTTGATGATGGAGAGGGCCACTGTGTTTCCACACTCACTCCAGAGGGCCACTGTCTGGCAGACACCTCTTATCTCCGTATTTTACGTTTTTCCCCCCGTAAATTAATGCCGTACTTTGCCATTCTATGTCACACAAAAGTAGCTAAAATAGCCGATCTACAAGCTCAAAATGTGTCGCAGTGCGACGCGTTTTGATCTTGTAGATCTTCCATTTTTCCTAGTTTTGAATTGGAATCCAGAATATATATTTTTTGCTATTTTTGAATTGGAATCCTGAGTAACATTTCTATTTCATTACAAATGCATTTAGTTATACTTATGTTAACTTTATGAACTTAAATACTATACAAATACATTGGACATAAAAAAGACAATAGAATTGTAATACTAGTATAAGACTAATATAGACTAAAGTAATTAAAGCGGGTCATGATTGTTTGGAACTGTAGCTGAAATCAATAATATATCAGTATTCCGATATTAACCTGTGGGCCGCATTAAGTGAAGGTGGGGGCCGCATGTGGCCTCCGGACAGCCAGTTGCCCAAGTGAGTGCAGATTTGACCATCAGTGTAGTGTAAATAGAAATGTTGTTTGTTTACACATTATCTAATAATGTGTTGGGTTCATGTTCATTTGAATTTTCTTACATTTACATTACAACAACAACAAAACTTTCCTATCACCAAACTTTGGCTTTGGCCCCCCTGTAGTAACTCAGAGGAACCCTATGGGTTCCCGGACCCCCTGTTGAAGACCCCTGCTGTATGGGGTTCTTATGTCCTTCTACTGTTTTATTGCATTCTTTCTGCTCCTCCGGCTTGGCCAACAATCACAGCGGTGGCAGTGTGCGTGGGTGGAAAGCCCACGCACACTGGATTATGTCCTTGTTGCTGCACTACGACAGTTCTTTTTCTGTGTGTCGTACAGCTGCATGTGGTGTGAACATTATATTGGGAGTGATTGCAATATTCAAGTTGTGTTGTTGAACGCTTGTTTAAAAAAAAAGCTTGTCAGAGTGGGCAAGTTGTTGTGGACAGAATGGGTTATCACCTTTTTTAAATTGCTCACACAGGCTTTGCAGGACGTTGAGTGATCTAAAATGAGCTCTTCCCAAAACAACTCGGTGTACATATCGGAATCGCTCAACATGCCGGTGATGATGTACGCAGGTGTAAAAAAACAGCAAAAGATTAACACTAAAACACTTCCCAGAGTTTATTCACAGAAATTTGATTTAATCCGTTAAGACCGGAAAATGCATCTGTGTGTCATTTTAAGATTTATTTGGCTATTTAAAAATAGCAGATATACAAGCTCATAGGGCGGCACCGAGTGCCGCCCTATGAGCTTGTGGATCTGCTATCTTTTTTTTTTAAATCATGAACATTTTTGCAAATCTTTGAATATATATTTCTTAAAGCGAACATATGTAACTACAGAAGTCTTCTAAAACAGTTTTTAGAAAAAACTATAGTTTCTATATCAGTGGTTCTCAAACTTTTTTTCATGTCAAGGACCCCCAAAATTATATGTATTTGGCCACGGATCCCCATCTCAAAATATGTTGTTCCAGGGAACCCCAGAAGCAAATATTTAGAAAATATATTTTCAATGATTTGCACAGATTTTCGTGATTTTTAGAAAATAGCTGATCTACAAGCTCATAGCGTGGCACTCGGTGCCGTGCTATGAGCTTGTAGATCTGCTATTTTTTAATAGCCCAAAGAAATCTTTAAAATGACACAGATGCGTCCCCGGTCTTAATGGGTTAAACAGTGGCTTTTTTTGTGAAACCAAAGCCGCATGTATAGTGGCACACAGAGGATCATGACCCAAGCTGCCATGAAAGTGCAATGTTGGTGAGTTTATCACCAACAGTCAGTTTTCTTTCTCATGAAGGGGGCAGTCTGTGTTGCATTGCTGATTTGCAACGTGCTTGTACTCTATTTTAAAGACGTCACGCGCACGTTGCTTAACACCTACGCTACAGGCAAGGGCGCCGATACTGTGGTGCCTCGGGGCTAAAGCACCCAGGAGAAATGACGAGCACCCACCAGAAACTCATCACAAAAAAAGAAAAAGAAAAAACCTCCGACATCTCCACTAAATGCAGTACCTTTTTTTGTACCAAATTAACAGAATTAACCGCATTAAGGTAACAAACCTGACTTTTTTTTTTGTGCAAATTTTGCGCTGGCCGCGCATGCATGTGCGTTGCGCACCCAATAGCGCGGACATAAATCGGCGCCCCTGACTGCAGGTCACACAATGGACAATTGATATGTATCTAGGCTCATTCCTATGTTAATTCACCTGGTGTGAGTTGGGAGCCTTTGTAAACTTTGTTGAGGTGTGAATTTAAAGTTGTTTTAAAGCTATGCATGTGCCTGCGCGTGCTCCTGTTAACAAAGGTTGTTGCACAGCGTGTTAGGCCGATATGGAGGGAGTGATGACTTTAGTATGCAGTACTAATGCAATATTATGCAAACGCCCTCCTATAGTCGCTTGCGGCTAACCAAACATGTGGTAATGACATGGATGAGCGTGTGAAACCTTAAACCTTCAATGTGTGGCTGTGGTCACGACCATCACACCACGGCAGTACTAAAACTTTAGCCTTATTTTATACCTAGGCTATTTTTAAAACATTTTTGTACTTTTACTTTTGGTACTTTAAGTACATTTTGATACCAATACTTTTGTATTTTACTCAAGTCAATTTTGAATTCCGGACTTTTACTTCTACATTGCAGTATTCTATTTAGTTTTATTTACACCACGGCTACGGTGTTCATTTGTAGTGGCTTTGCCTCCATGTACAGTATATGAAATAATGAGGAAATGTCAAAAAAGTTACATTACCTCATTATGTATCGTAATTAGTCATGGGGGATACAGTGCTACGGTAAGGAGACGTGCACAGTCGATGCTGCATGGGGTCCTTATGTCATTCTACAATTTGATTCCATTCTTTTTAGCTCCGTCCCTTCCCACATGTTTTGGCCATTAGTATTTCCTCTGCACACAAAAGGAGCCCCAAACTAATTAAGGTTTGCATGGGAGAGAATTCTAACATGTTGGAACCAACGGCCAATTAATAATATATATGGCCGGGAAAGGAACTTGAGACAGAAGGGACAGATAGACGTGTGGGAATATAATGAGCAGGTACAAAGAGGCAGAAAGTTAGAGGAGAAAGGGAGAAGTTAGAGAGAGAGAGAGAGCAGCAGAGCAGGGACACACACGCACGCACGCACGCACGCACGCACGCACGCACGCACGCACGCACGCACGCACACACGCACACAGCAACATCTACGTATCCTAGTTTTGAGTGCCACCTCAGCATCCTGGTTAAAGAGAGACAAATACCCTCAGGATGTTGTTGCTACAGTACCTTTTTTTCTGCATGACAACATACACTCTTATGGCCGACATTTCACCTGGCACCGGCTCAGCACTAATCCAGAGTCAACTGAACTGAGGAGAGAGGTCTGATCACGCAAGACTAGGCCCAGCAGCATATGACTATTGTTTGTGCATATAAAATTAGACTTCAAAATCCACATTGCCTTCAGCTGGTTCATACTGTACACCGTAGAGGTCCATCCAGTTTGACACACAGGTATAACCCCATCAAAACAATTAAACGTACTTGGAATACTTGAATGGATGTGTGGATGAGTGCTTTTGAATAGATTTATACAATAACAGGTTTGTGTTGTGAATGGTGAACTGCTGACGTTTCACACAAACAAATCAACAATCCTGTCCCAGAGAAGACAAGACTAACTGGGGCGGCAGTGGCTCAGGGGTATGGGGTGGCCGGTAGAGCGGCCCGGATGGGTACAGTCAGTGAGGTTCCCAGTTCGATCCCGGGCTCCCCCAGAGTTATTAGAGTCAGAGTGTCCTTGAGCAAGACGCTGAACCCCTAATTGCTCCCGATGAGCAAGTTGGTGCCTTACATGGTTTCCTCCGCCTTCGGTGTATGAGTGTGTGTGTGAATGTAATGCACAATCTATGTAAAGCGCTTTGGATAAAAGTGCTACATATAAATGCACCATTTACCATTTAACAAACAATACAAAACAAGACAAGACAATTAAGTGAAAATCTTTTGTTGCACTTTTTCTCTATCCATCTATCTACCTACAGCCGTCTGTCTGTCTTGTCTATATTTTTACAGTATGCATGTTTTGGTATGCATCATCAGAATACATTGTTTCTCTTTAGTAAAAGAGTAAGCAGGTCTCCTGCAGACACATGGCAAACATCAGTTGATTTTATAGCCTTTTAATTGTAGTTTGTAATTTTGCTCTATGCTACAGTATTTGGTCAATACAGATTCAGACATACTGTACGTCTTTGTCCTGCTTTATTTTTTCATGCCTTTGTACTGTCTTTTTCTCTACTGATGTGATGACCAATAAAGCAATCGCTGAGCATGGTGATAACCACACAGACACTAACAGCCCTTTTAGCTGTTGATAAGATCCCATCTGTTTTATCTCAATAAAACATCCATCATTCCACAGGGTCTGAATTGATTGAGATAATGAACTCACTATAAAAAAAAAGGGGAAAAAAGCTGAGACCAAAACTCTTATCTAATCCAACGGTTAGATCAGCATATCACGATCATCACAACTAATAAAAAGGCCTACTTAAAGTAAGTATGCATGCACTGTTAATGCCACCGTGCCAAGTATAATAATCATTTGTTTATCACATTACCCATAGCCATACTGTATGTATTCACAAAACAAGGAACACCCCCAGTAAACATAATGATATCAAAGTCTAGCTGTGTGGCCCGACATTGTAGAGAGAGAGAGCTGGCTGGCATACTTCCCCTTTTGTTGGTATACACAGCCATTCTGTGAACCGCTGAAGGTCGCTGTTTCTGCTCTGTGTTTGGGTTCTTTTGTGCCTTTAAATAAAGTCTGTGTCATCTCAGCTGTGAATTATATCGAACCATCCACATTAACCCGTATCTCATAGCGGACAAGTTTCATTCATGTCTGTGGTATAAGAGCTCAGCGCGCACTGGAACTTACTTAAGCCATTAAGAACAGGGAAAGCAGATCTGTGTCATTTCTTGGGCTATTCAAAAATAGCAGATATACAAGCTCGTAGCGCGGCACTGAGTCTCGCGCTACGAGCTTGTAGATCTGCTATTTTTGAAAAATCTTTGAATATATATATATTTTTAAAGGGAACATTCTTGACTCAAATCTTTGCTTCTGGCCGTCCTATTACAACATATTTTGAGATGAGGGTCCGTGGACAAATTCATATCATTTTGGGGGTCCTTGACATGAAAACGTTTGAGAACCACTGATATAGAAACAACTGTAGGATTTAGAAGACATTTGTAGAATCCCCAGAAGCAAAGATTTGAGTTAAAAATGTCGATTTAAAAACATATATAAATTCAAAAGATTAGCAAAAATGTTCAAGATTTTTGAATAGCCCAAAGAAAATGACACACAGATGTGTTCCCGGTCTTAATGGGTCAAGCTGTATAGTGATTGGTCAGATGCCGTCCTAACTGCGTTGAAAGATACAGCCTTTAGCTTTGCATTGATTGGTCAGCTCAGCTGCCATATAACTCCTAGGAAAGATAATAGCATAGCTGACAATCAGTGCAAGCTTAGTTATCACCCTCTCTCTGTCCTTTTATTACTCCTCTCAGCCAGGGCTAATAACATACCTTTACATACTGTACATAAAACTAAACCTCCATGAAAGCACGGTGACATCTGTGTGTGTGAAAGAAGTGGATGCTGAGTATAACAGAAACAAAGAGACAGGTTAAAGGGATAGTTCACCTAGCCTGGCATTGGCCAGACTGATAATGTGGATTCACTCTCACGTTCCTCCCCGGTTTCAGTCTGGACTTTGGCCCATAAGGAGCGAGTATGAGAAATCAGATTTGTTTTATTGCTTTTCACTGTTGTACGGACAGCAGTTGTAAAGCAGTCACTGATTGGCCCGATCATTTACTGATTTCTCATACTCGCTCCCTATGGGCCGAAGTCCAGACTGATACCGGGGAGAAACGTGAGAGTGAATCCACGTTATCAGTCTGGCCAATGCCAGGCTATAGTTAACCCCCAAAATGACTTTTTTTCTATCGATTAGTCACCCCATGGAGACTTGAATTCATGGATATTTTTTTGTTTTTGAAAATCAAATTATTGGCTTAGGATTGTGACAAAAACAAAAACATATCCATGAATTCAAGTCTCCATGGGGTGACTAATCGATAGAAAAAATGTTGTTTTTTTTGGGTGAACTATCCCTTTAAGTCAATGTGAAAACCATGGTGGTGGTGTGAGATTAAACATGAATTATCTCTCAGAGATGTTACAGTAGCTCTACATTGGGCATAGACTATCATGATGTTAGAGGCATCCACACAAATAGCCGATCTACAAGCTCACAATGCGTTGCGATGCGACACATTGTGAGCTTGTAGATCTGCTATCTTCAAAATATATATGTATACTTTTGAAAACTTGAAATGGGACATTCTGCACAATGAATACTTTTACTTTTGGTACTTTAAGTATATGTTGATGCCGATACTTTTGTACTTTTACTGAAGTACATTTTGAATTCCGGACTCTTACTTATAACAGACTATTTCTATATTGCAGTATCGATACTTTTACTCAAGTAAAGCATGTGAGTAGGCCTACGTTTTCCACCACCGCTAACAGGTATAAAAGTTTTGATGCGTGAAATACTTGTTGAGAAAAACTGATAAATAAAATGTGTTGAATGCATGCAGTGTTCAAAACATAATGGATAGCTTTCACATTAGCCCTCATCTGAAATCCCTTTTGGCAGCGGTCCCAGAGGTATTCAATCACAATCTGTGATTACCGATGGACATATCCAGAGCAATCTGTCATACTTGGGCATAGCACACCGGGGAGCAATTAACTTTAACCCTTTAAGACCGGGAACGCATCTGTGTGTACATTTTTTGATTTCTTTGGCGATTCAAAAATAGCAGATCTACAAGCTCATAGCGCGGCACTGAGTGCCGCGCTAAGAGCTTGTAGATCTGCTATTTATTTTTTAAATCGTCAACATTTTGCAAATCTTATTTTATATATATATATTTTTTTTCTTTTTTGTTGATGTTTTGAATTTTTTTAACCCAAATCTTTGCTTCTGGGGATTCTACAAATGTCTTCTAAATCCTAACAGTTTAAAAAAAAAACTTATGTTGCTATAATATCAGTGGTTCTCAAACTTTTTTTATGTCAATGACCCCCAAAATTATATGTATTTGGCCGCGGACCCCCATCTTAAAATATGTTGTTCCAAAGATTTGCAAAAAAATAATCACGATTTTTTTTAAATAGCAGATCTATAAGCTCATAGCGCGGCACTCGGTGCCGCGCTATGAGCTTGTAGATCTGCTATTTTTGAATAGCCAAAGAAATAACAAAAAATCCCAGTCTAAATGGATTAATCAGGCTTCAACTGAGTCAATAATTCTAGGCACAGTCACAATACTTTCGTTATCCTGACATTAAATATAGACTCAGCTCTCAGCTCGTGTTCTCTACAAATTACCCAGTGTTTGTTATCCAAAACCATCTTCTGAGGTGAATGTCACATGATTCTTCATTTCGTATAAATACCTATCTTTGAAATGCTTTGCAGCTGACAGTTTGAGACATACGGTACTGTATATCTACTGTGAATGTATTTCTACACTCTGAACATCCATAGCGCTGACCCTGCTGTGTGACTGTGTGCAGTGGAGGAAGAAGTACTCAGATGTTTTTAGTTAAGTAAAAGTGGCGATACCACAATATGAAAATACTCTGTTACAAATAAAAGGCCAGGTGTTCAAAATGTTACTTGAATAAAAGTACCAATGTTTTGGCATTAAAATATACTTAAAGTACCAAAAGTAAAAGTACTAAAATGTTTGATAATAGCAGATCTACAAGCTCACAACATGTCGCATCGCCTATTTTCAAATAGCCTATGTATAAAATAGGGATAAAGTGGTTAAGGTATGTTTTATATCTGCAAAGTAACTAGTAACTAAAGTTTTCAAATAATTGTAGTGGAGTAAAAGTACTGAAAATTGGAAATACTCCAGTAAAGTCAAATATACCTCAAAATGTTACTTAAGTACAGTACTTGAGTTAATGTACTTAGTTACTGTGTGTGTGTGTGTGTGTGTGTGTGTGTGTGTGTGTGTGTGTGTGTGTGTGTGTGTGTGTGTGTGTGTGTGTGTGTGTGTGTGTGTGTGTGTGTGTGTGTGTGTGTGTGTGTGTGTGCGCCTGCGTGCTAAGGGTTTTACCCCAAGTATGTCCAAGTCTTTGTTTTTGTTTGTTCCATTGAGTCGGTTGCATTGAGCATTCATTCAATAAGGGCTTAAAGGGATTTGAGATTAATCTCGTTGCTCTGCTTTTTTTCTTCCTCTCTTCCCGATTTCCATTTCAGAATGGAAACTCAGGAGAAGATCATAAGGAGCTGAAATAGCCTCAAAGAAATGCACTTAAGCAATTTGTGGACATATGCGCCTTCTATATGACCTTACAATGTATTTATTGTTTCCGCCAGGCCAAAAGGCATGGCGAGAGAGTATGTTTTGCATCCTGTCCGTCCCTCCGTCCGTGTGTTCTGTCTGTATACAGCTAATATCCGGCACCGTTGGCTTGATCGCAGCGAAACTGTGCACACACACACTCCCTGGATGCCAGAGCAGAACCTCTGCTCCGAATCTTTCACATGGGCCTGTTATAGCGCCATCAGGAGGCCGAATTTGGCTAAACCCATTTCTTGACAGTACTCCTACTGTACATGAGATTCCGTCCAAACATCACGCAAATCGGAACACAATATCTCTATAGTCTATAAACCAAACGAGTCTTTCACATTTTTCATATTCCATCCTGATTGGCTAAGATTGAAATCTAAAGTTTGCAGGAGTGGCTCGTTTTGAACAAAATGCCGCAAATCATTAATGCAGCGTCCGATTGTGGTGAAACTTTTTAATTCTTTTCATCCCACGATTTTGTAACCCTTTTTCACCTGGTGCCTATGTTCTAAGTGATCCTGGGCGCTACACTCCCCCCACCAGCCTAGGGAGCCCAGGGCCGAGCTCATGCCTCCTTCAATGCATGAGAGCCAACTGACCTTCTTTTCACCTGACAGGGGGGAGTTTCCCTGGTTGGACGTACTGTAGCGTGTGGAAGGAACACGTTATTCCAACCAGTTCCTTTCCCCTCCATCAGGCGCCCCAAGCACTTTTTGTAGTTAGTTAGTAAAGGTAGGGTAAGTGATCTTTTTTGGTATTATTATTTTTTGTTAAAAAGGTTAAAGTACTATATTGTGATAGTAATCATTGCTACAGAGCGTTTGTTAGGTCACATGGGTCTCTCCAGCTCTTTTGTAAACAGAATATAATACATTTTCAGGTAGGTGACAAAATTTAAGCCAATCAGGGGAGAGCACTGAAAATGCATTTTCTGTTTAATAAAGAGCTGGAGAGACATGGGAGACTTTACTGAACAAACACTATAGCAATGAGTACTGTCAGAATATAGAACTGTTTACTTTAACCAAAGTAAATCACTTACCCTACCTTTAATTAGTCAGACCATTCAATTGTTCATTTAAAAGGTGATCACTCCGAATGAGCCCATCTTTCAGCAACACAGTCCTACCAAGGCCTGACCCTAAATGCCTGATTTATATTTGACGCAGTGTAAAACACACTGAAAATAGCAGAATGCTGTGACATGTTGGTGAGGTTAGATTGGTTATTTTTGGTGCTGCAACTATAACTCACCCCTAATGGTTTCTCGCACGCCTCTGCTTTTGTGTGGTTCTTCATTCAACATGGTCCCACTGGACCACTTCCTGTGACAATGTCACCTTGGAAATAAACTTTTAAGGCAAAAAAAAACATGAATGAATTCAACAAATTACCAGCTACTCTAATCCCACGCATTCAGAATAACCTTGCTTAGCTTCAGAAGACCGACCGGGCTTCATTATATAAAAAGGCACATTTTGGAGAGGAGCCAGCAATTTGCCCTATTGAAATAATAAAAAAAAAAGAACATCTAATAATGAATATTTTGAAGTATGGCTTCACTTATACATTTTTGTATCTCTTAACCCATTAAGACCGGGAACGCATATGTGTGTCATTTTAAAATTTCTTTGGCTGTTCAAAAATATCAGATTTACAACTTAAGCTTGTATAGAGCTTGTATATCTGCTATTTTTGAAAAATTGTGAGAATTTGTGCAAATCTTTGTTGCACAAATTTATTTTTCAAAGCGAACATTTGTAACTCAAATATTTGCTTCTGGGAATTCTACAAATGTCTTCTAAATCCTAACAGTTTTTTTTTTAAAGAAATATGTTATAATCAGTGGTTCTCAAACTGTTTCATGTCAAGGAGCCCCAAAATTATATGTATTTGGCTGTGGACCCTCATCTCAAAACATGTTGTTCCTGGGACCCCCAGAAGCAAAGATTTGAGTTACAAATGTTCGCTTTAAAATATATATATACTCAAAGATTTGCACAAACTTTCAAGAATCTTCAAAAATAGCAGATCTACAAGCTCATAGCGCGGCACTCGGTGCCGCGCTATGAGCTTGTAGATCTGCTATTTTTGAATAGCCCAAAGTATATAAAATGACGGTCACACAGATGCGCTCCCGGTCTCAATGGGTTAATGGCTGAATGTGAAAGTCATGCCCACACAGATATCAAGCAATCAATACCTTATGTGCATGATGCAATGTGAGGTTAACAGCAACAGACTCATCATCCATGAGCTCGCAGACATTATTGCTTTGAAAAGCCATGAGCAATGATGTGGCACTCGCTGCCTCTCTTTCCTCTCAACACATTTCATTGATAATGTGTATTTTCTTGGAGGCAACCCTCCATTTTTAGAGCAAAATAGCCTCTATATGACATGGTTTGATTTGTCGTGCCATCGCCCATGCCTTACCCTGTGCAGTGGGAAGACAAATGCTGATACCTGGGTTGCTGTGCCTGGTTGGTATTAGATTGATAGTTGTCACATGAGTAACATGACAGCCATGCTGCGGTCCTTGTACCAACTGAAGGAAGTGCGATTTGACAAGCTGATGTCCGTATGATTATCGCTGTTGTCGGGCAGAAACCTTCTATATCCATATTTCAACCTTTTATGTTTTTTTTTGTAAATTAATTAACCTATTAAGACCTGGAACGCATCTGTGTCATTTTTTTGGCTATTCAAAAATAGCAGATATACAAGCTCATAGCGCGGCACCGAGTGCCGCGCTATGAGCTTGTAGATCTGCTATTTTTGGAAAAATCGTGAAAATGTGTGCAAATCTTTGAATACATATTTTTTTTAAAGCGATCATTTTGAACTCAAATCTTTGCTTCTCGGGGTCCCTGAAACAAAATATCGAGATGGGTGTCCGGGGCCCAAATACATATCATTTTGGGGGTCCTTGACATGAAAAAGTACACACACACACACACACACACACACACACACACACACACACACACACACACACACACACACACACACACACACACACACACACACACACACACACACACACACACACACACACACACACACACACACACATACTGTAACACACACACGTATAATGTGCTTGATATAAATAACATTGTGTAAGCACACATAATAGTGTGTCATAACAGTTTTCTGATAGATTTTGGGCACATAATGGATTTTTGTATTAACATTGCTGGAAGATAAAGCTCTCTATACAGCCCATAGTGGCATCATTTTTATTATTTGTTTGGACTTTTTTTTCCAAACAAGTGGATGTGATGTGATGATCATGATGATGATAACTCTCTGTTCATTGGCAGGCTGGTCTGCCATAGCCTATATTGTAGCTACAGTATCAGGCAGAAACCAAAACTGGAAAAAAAATGTTTATCTGGAAATGTAAAAAGGAAAGTTCCAATGGATCCAATGTAGTTATTAATGCTTTTAAAGCTGTTAATGCTTTTTATTGGTTCAATATTTATGAAACCCACACACTTCATTGTGGTGTTGCTAGTTGGTCAATGGGCTATTTTGCCAAAAATAGCAGATCTACAAGCTAACAACACATTGTGTTGCAACCCGAATGTTCCCCCCTAAAATATGAGTTGGGGTAAGAGTCGAAGGCACTTGACATTACAGGGCCTCGGGCTCACGTCTCAAAGACAGGCTGACGGGGGGCTCTGCATGCCAGGCCATTTGGAGCCATCTGAGACACACTGCTGATCCATCAGAAACCTCCTCTCTATCTGCCCATGATGCACTTTAAAAGTCAACTGCTACTGTAGGGTGACTTGGGGAAACTTGAGCTGAAGCCTGAGACCAACATGTGTCCATTGCAAGGAAAAGGTCCAGTTTGAAGCATGTCTTGTCCACAGAGTTAAAAAATAATAGATAGGGCTCCGGATATCCCCTCCCATCCACTTGCATTGAATTGCTCACCCAGCGCATGAGGCGAAATCACCCCTTCTTCCGGGTTGGGAAATGTGATGGGCGAGGCCTATTTGGGGCTTCTGTGACACGCTTTGCGTCACGGGGGTGAAGCGTTTTGCGTCATCTATTTTGTGGATTAGGCTGCTATGTGCAGTGGTGTAAAGTAACTAAGTACATGTACTCAAGTACTGTATTAAGTACAGTGTTGAGGTATATTTTACTCTAGTATTTCCAATTTTCAATACTTTTACATCTAAGGGGCAAATACTTTTACTCCACTACAGTTATTGGACAACTTTAGTTACTAGTAACTTTGTAGATTTTGAATATTATTACAAAACATACATTAACCACTTCAGCCCTACATAGACTTTAAACTTTGGATCTACAAGCTCACAACACGTCGCGATTCGACACGTTGTGAGCTTGTAGAGCCAGATGAAAACATGAAATGGAAGATTTATGCATAATGAGTTTTACTTTTGGGTACTTTAAGTACATTTTGATGCCAATACTTGTGTCCTTTTACTCAAGCAAATTCTGAATACCAGAGATGTGTGTGTGTGTGTGTGTGTGTGTGTGTGTGTGTGTGTGTGTGTGTGTGTGTGTGTGTGTGTGTGTGTGTGTGTGTGCGTGTGCGCGCGCGCGCGCGCGTGTGTGTGTGTGTGTGTGTGCGCGCGTGTGTGTGCGCGCGCGTGCGTGTTTTCCCATTATAACCGGTCTTGGAGGTAACTAACAGCGGTATACGAGTGTTACATCTGATAAATGTCTCAGATCTATTCCTGGCGTATATCAATGACATCACAGCTCTGTCAAACTCATTCACACTGATCAAGGCGCAATTTCAGCACAATCACTAGAAAGGCTTTTATTTTCTTTCTTCTATTTCCCCTCGTTTTTTAGACATTTCTGTCAAGATGTACTGACGTGTAACATAGGTAAAGAGAGCCTCTCTAATAAGCATCTTCTCGGGTACAATCGGTTCAGACCCTCCTTTCCCTGATCTGACAGTCTTGTGCTTCTAATTTCAGTCATGAGAAAATAGCCTTATTATTTCCTGATAAGGGCATGTGCCTGTTGAGAGATGTGTCACCATTCAGCCACTCACTGAGCAATCACCCCGTCCATTCAATTTGAATTCCAAATATCACTGGCATAGGGCTCTCAAGGGAGATTGTTACCTCTCTCTCTCCAATACACAACACATGCACAACACACACACACACACACGCACACACGCACACGCACACGCACACACACATTATAATAGAGGACTATTATTGTGAATTGCACTTCCATGTACTGTTTCCATGTCTTTCTAAATAAAGTGCTTCAATCAGACACACACACACGACACAAGCTCGCAATTAAGCATAAATCAAACGTAACTCCTATCTCTCTCTAATCCCTGAACCTAATTGCTACGTCTAAATCCTAACCCTATACCCCCAACCTGACACTTTTTGTAATTGTAAACCTATAGAAATCTATTTTTTAAACCATAAAACTCTATTTTTCTTGTGAGGAACCAGGACAATGGTCCTCACAATGTCAATTTCTCGTATACTACTATGGGGACGTTTGGTCCTCACACGAATAGTAATACAAACACACACACTCACACACTCACTCACACACACACACACACACTCTCACACACACACACACACACACACACACACACACACACACACACACACACGCTCACACTCACACTCACACACGTGCCTCATCGTTGTCATTCTGGAATCAGACTGGGATGATGGATGGTTGTACTGTGTATTCTAAGGCCAAATGGGAACAGTGAGTTCTCTCACCCAATTCCTCCATGTTTCCTGCCTTATGCTCACCCAGGTGCTTCACTATGCACGCTGGAGGGGGGCCACGCAAGGACATCACTGTAGTGTAATGCCATCCACATGAGGTGGTGGGGTATTTGGTTTCTCTCTGAAGGGAAAGGCAATGGGTGGCCGACTCTAATGGATAGTGGTGGAAAAAGTACTGTTTTTTTTTTTACTTAAGTAAAAGTATCAATTCTGCAATGTACTGTAGAACTACTCTGTTACAAGTAAAAGTCTGGAATTCAAAATTGACTTGAGTCAAAGTACAAAAGGATTGGTATCCAAATGTGCTTAAAGTACCAAACGTAGGGAGTACTCATTATGCAGAATGTTTTCAAATGTATAAAAGTCTTTTGAAAATAGCAGATCTACAAGCTCACAATGCGTCGCGATTGTGAGCTTGTAGATCGGCTATTTTCAAATGGCCGAAACGTATGGCTGAAGTGGTTAATGTATGTTTTGTAATAATTATCAAAAAGTAACTGAAGTTTTCAAATAATTGTAGTGGAGTAAAAGTACAATATTTGCCGATGAGATGTAGTGGAGTAGAAGTAAAAAAGTATTGGAAATTGTACATACCCAAGTATAGTACAAATACCTCAACATTTTACTCAAGTACAGTACTTAAGTAAATGTACTTTAGTTAGTTTACACCAATGGGTGGGCATCATCAGATGGACACAAAAAAATACCTATAACACTGTGTTCTGCCCCCCCGGGGAGATAATAATTGCCCCGTGACACAGAAGGTTTGGATTCATTCCTACACGCACCCCCTCCCCGGGTGAAACATTCGCTCTGAAAGGTTGAAAAATGAATTGTGCAGAAGCCAAGCCCGTAGGAGCCGTTACAGACCAGCTGCACTGTGAAATTGATATTAATTGAAATTGATTATTCAATCTGGAACACACGGGTCATTAACCCATTAAGACCGGGACCGCATCTGTGTCATTTTTTTTTAATTTAGGCTAAAAATCATTATTTTACACTTTTTCAAGTGTATTTTTCCAACTATTCAAAAATAGCAGATATACAAGCTCGTAGCGCGGCACCGAGTGCCGCGCTACGAGCTTGTAGATCTGCTATTTTTTGAAAGATTTTGAAAATGTGTGCAACATTTCTTTTTTACTCAAATCTTTGCTTCTGGGGTCCCTGGAACAACATGTTTTGACAGCATCTGTGTCATTTTAAGATTTCTTTGGCTATTCGAAAAATGGTAGATCTACAAGCTCATAGCGCGGCGCAATTAGCTTGTAGATCTGCTATTTTTTGAAAAATCATGAAAATGTGTGCAAATATGTGAATTGTTTTTTTAAGTGAACATTTTGACTCAAATATTTTGCTTTTGGGGGTCCCCATTACAAAATATTTTGAGATGGGGGTCCGCAGCCAAATACATATCATTTTGGGGGTCCTTGACATGAACAAGTTTGAGAACCACTGATACAGCAACATTGTTTTTTTCAGAAAACTGTTAGGATTTATTGAAGACATTTTGAAGAAACGGCCTCAGGTCTTAATGGGTTAATTTCTAATCTCTGCCCTCAATCAATAACGCATCCCTCTCTCCAAAGTAGTGTTTAGAGATTTTGTCAACTTGTTTATAAATAAAAATGATTACAGTGGTAATATTCTTTTAATTAAAGTATGGGGCCCCCTGTCTCGTCCTAATTGTGCTGCATTTCCCCGTCACTGTAGAGCAACAATCGTTAATTAATCTTAAAGAAAACGAACACTATTCAAAATGTTTTGTCACGTCGGACGTTGACATCAAAATATAGTTCACTTGAGTCTAGTCTATCATTTAATCCATTAAGAGCGGGACAGCATCTGTGTCATTTTAAGATTTCTTTGGCTATTCAAAAAATAGCAGATCTTCAAAGCTCATAGTGCGGCGCAATGAGCTTGTAGATCTGCTATTTTTGAAAAATCCTGAAAATGTGTGCAAATATTTGAATTGTTTTTTTTTTTAAGTGAACATTTTTGACTCAAATATTTTGCTTTTGGGGGTCCCCATTACAAAATATTTTTAGATGGGGGTCCGCAGCCAAATACATATAATTTTGGGGGTCCTTGACATGAAAAAGTTTGAGAACCACTGATATAGAAACATAGGTTTTTCAGAAAACTGTTAGGATTTAGAAGAAACGGCCTCAGGTCTTAATGGGTTAATTTCTAATCTCTGCCCTCAATCAATAACGCATCCCTCTCTCCAAAGTAGTGTTTAGAGATTTTGTCAACTTGTTTATAAATAAAAATGATTACAGTGGTAATATTCTTTTAATTAAAGTATGGGGCCCCCTGTCTCGTCCTAATTGTGCTGCATTTCCCCGTCACTGTAGAGCAACAATCGATAATTAATCTTAAAGAAAACGAACACTATTCAAAATGTTTTGTCACGTCGGACGTTGACATCAAAATATAGTTCACTTGAGTCTAGTCTATCGTTTAACTAACATGACAAATTCCATCGTATACTGATTCCTCTTGTTCGGCTGCCAGAGACAAATTGTTCTCATATATTTTGGCCTCCAACTAGAATCAGGATTTTCCATTAGTGGTGGGGAGGACAATGTCCAAGAGATGCACGACAACACTTGACACGGCATCCCTCATCCTCTTTCATCAGTCCAGAATGTTTACTCAAACATAAGTGGGTGTGTTTCTCACCTCCAGCCAATGTACTCTGAAATGGAAAATTAGCCCATTAAGACCAGGAACGCATCCGTGTGTCATTTTAAGATTTCCTTGGCTATTCAAAAATAGCAGATCTACAAGCTCATAGCGCGGCACCGAGTGCCGCGCTATGAGCTTGTAGATCTGCTATTTATTGTTTTAATCGTGATTCTTTTGAAAATCTTTGAATATATATATTTTTCAAAGCAAACATTTTTTACTCAAATCTTTGCTTCTGGGGATTCTACAAATGTCTCCTAAATCCTAACAGTTTGAAAAAAGAAAAAGTATTTGGCTGCGGACCCCCATCTAAAATATGTTGTTCCAGGGACCCCCCCAGAAGCAAAGATGTGAGTTACAAATGCTCGCTTTATAAAAAAATATATATACAAAGATTTGCCCAAATTTTCACGATTTTAGCAGATTTACAAGCTCATAGCGCGGCACTCGGTGCCGCGCTATGAGCTTGCAGATCTGCTATTTTAGAATAGCCAAAGAAATCAAAAAAAATTCACAGATACGTTCCCGGTCTTAAAGGGTTAACACGGGCCTCTCCGACTGCAGCGGTCTGGTCTGTCACAATACAGTCATGATTAGGAGTTGATTATGTTTGTTGGTTCAACGTTAATTATGCCAGCTGTTTGGAAGACATATTGTTCCTCTGATTGCTGCGGGGATGTCAACATGGCATGGCAATAACCAGCATCCTGTGAATATATCAACAACACTGGCTTCAGTGTGTTCGAGGTCACTGCTGGTCTACGCCCAACCACTCAAGGCTACTCTTGACGTAATTTAAAGTGTTGTGGTCGCTGACATGGCTACGGGCTAATGAATAATTGGCCGCCTCTGTTCATGATTAGTTCTATTCTCTTTGCCTCGAGTAATTATTCAATCATTTCTGTAAGCACACACACACACAGACCAGTCTTTCCCAGACCCAAAGGAACAGTTAGACGTGTAAGCTCAAGTGACTTTTAGACAGTTGAGCTTAAAGGTAGGGTAAGTGATTTTCTTTGGTTAAAATAAGTGTTAAATAGCTCTATATTCTGATAGTACTCATTGCTATAGAGTGTTTGTTCAGTTAAAGGAGTCTCCTTGTCTCTGCAGCTCTTTATAAAACAGAAAATGCATTTTCGTTTCAGTTTCATTTCCAATTTTATCCAATCAGGATAGAGAACTCAATCAGGATACAGATTAAAAAAGTGAAATTGGAAGTGATGACACTAAGAAATGAGCAGGCAAAATTGGAACTGGAACACTATAAAAATGAAGCTTAAAATGGGTACTTTCTCCTGATTGGCTGAGATTTTGACACCTACCGGAAAATGTATTTTCTGTTTATTAAAGAGCTGTACAGACGGGGGGACTCCTGTTACTGAACAAACACTCTATAGCAATGATTACTATCAGAATATAGTGCTTTAACCTTTTAACACAATACTTTTTGTTTTAACCCAAAAATATCACTTACCCTACCTTTAATACATCATGTTTACATGTATCTATCTATCTATCTATCTATCTATCTATCTATCTATCTATCTATCTATCTATTGTATCTATCTATTGTATCTATTGTATCTATCTATAAGATTCAACACATTAATTAGAAGTGGTTATCAGCAGTTGAATATAGCTTGTTTTCACCAAAAACGCAATCTGGGAAAAGAATATGTTTTAAATGACATAATTTCCGGGTATATTCTTCTCTGGAAGTCAAAGCATCATTCATAGGTTGACGAAGAGCGCCCTCTAGCGTAATCACTGAAAACACCAGATGGCGTAGATTTACATCCATGGCACTCAAGCGTTGGTAAAATGTGTTAAGGGTGCATTTTTTTTCCTATCCCACGATTTTGCAACCCCATTTTTTTCACCCAGTGCCAATTGTCTAAGAAATCCTGGGCGCTACACTCCCTCTGCCAGCCTAGGGAGAGCCCAGAGCCAAGCTCATGCCTCCTTCAATGCATGAGAGCTAACAAGCCTTCTTATCACCTGACAGGTCGGCGTTTCCCCTGTAGGACGTAGCGCGTGGAAGGAACACGTTATTCCAACCAGTTCCTTTCCCCTCCATCAGGCGCCCCGGCTGACCAGGGGGAAGGCAGTATAGAGACCAGGATTAATGCATGTTTTTGTGAGGGTACCTACCCTAGGGGACACGGGAGAACAGGCAAACTCCACAAAGGGTGCATTTTTACACTTTCAGAGTTAAAATAATGATCATGATCCTCATCTTACCAACTATTTTGTATTGTTATGACAAACCAATGCTGTGTTGAAATGAGTACTGTCCTCGACAGCTTTCACGTCTGCCACTGGATCCTGGCTTAATTGTTAATGCTCAGACATTTTAAGTCAACTCAAACAGATTGATTTGCACTAAATGGAGATAAGTAGTGGTAGAGTTTAGTCTTTAATTTAGTCTCAGTCAGAGTCTCAGTCTCTGTCAGAAAATCAACAAACAGATTTGTACACAATAAACAAACGCTCAGGTCCTAAATAATACACATGGCAGAGAAATCCACTATGTGCAAATCAATGCACTTTGCATTGTCTTTTCTCAGAAAGCTCAAATCTTAACGTCAGTATGGATGTGCTTTTGTCCTGTGGCACAGCATAGGGGCTTCACTGTGCATGCACAATGGTGGAAAATGTACTACATTGTTTTACTTTAAGTAAAAGCATCAATACTGCAATATAGAAATACTCAGTAAAAAGTCAGAAATCTACTTGAGTAAAAGTACAAAAGTATTGGCATCAAAATGTACTTAAAGTACCAAAAGTAAAATTACTCATTGTGCAGATTGTCCCATTGCAAGTTTTCAAATGTATAAGAATCTTTTGAAAATAGCCGATCTACAAGCTCACAATGCGTCGCATCGCGACGCATTGTGAGCTTGTAGATCTGCTATTTTCAAATGGCCGAAATGTATGATATAGGGTTGAAGTGGTTAATATATGTTTTGTAATAATAATCAATCTACAAAGTAACTAGTAACTAAAATGTTCAAATAATTGTAGTGGAGTAAAAGTTCAATATTTCCCTCTGAAATATAGTGCAGTAGAAGTAAAAGTACTGAAAATTTGAAATACTCCAGTAAAGTAAAAAACACCAAAACATTGTTCTTAAGTGCAGTACTTGAGAGTAAATGTACTTAGTTACTTTCCACCACTGGCACGACATGATAAGGGCTTCACTTGCCCATATCAGACAAAACTTTTCCTTCACAGGAGACCTGGCATGTGGACTGAAAAGTACCAAAGTACACAGGGAGAAGGAGGAGGCGAAAGGTACCCCGTCAGCCCGCCAATAAATCAATAGCCTGCTTTATTACTTCAGAGAACAAAAGGTTCAGCAGTGAAATCGATTGTCCTGCTGAGGCCTCTCTGATAGGGAGAGACAGAGAGAGAGAGGGAGAGAAAAAAATGATATGCTGGCATTTGGTTCCTATCCGTCCCAAAGACCAAATCAGTATCAATTTATTACCGATGTGATGGTTTCCGCCTGATGTGTTTTGGTGTAAGCACAAATCAATGCTGACTTTATTAGCCGCGCCATGATACATTGTAAAAAGAAAAAATGACATTACGCACACAGGGTTGGCAGGTGAATGCCATTCATTATGGATGCTACATCATATTGACAGTGGGGTGTATAGATACTGAGAGGAACTGTTTTATTTTGGATTAGGATTTATTTTATTGCTACTTGGTAGCCTACTATTTTTTTATTTGGCTATTCAAAAATAGCAGATATACAAGCTCATAGTGCGGCACCGAGTGCCGCACTATGAGCTTGTAGATCTGAACATTTTGATCGTGAACATTTGTGCAAATCTTTCAATATAAGTTTTTTTTAAGCGAACATTTGTGAAAGTCAAATCTTTGTTTCTGGAGGTCCCTGGAACAAAATGTTTTCCAAATGCTAGCTTTAAAAATATATATATATTTAAAGACTTGCACGTATTTTTCACGATGAACAAATAAATAGCAGATCTACAAGGTCATAGTGCGGCACTCGGTGCCGCGCTATGAGCTTGTATATCTGCTATTTTTGAATAGCCAAAGAAATCTAATCTAGATACTGAAAAGGAACAGGGTTTGCTGTTTTATTTTGGATTAGGATTTATTTTGTTGCTACATGCAGGTGCTATTCTGTTTTTAAACTCGGTTTGACAATATAATCACACATACTGGGGGTTTTTAAATCTAAAACATGCTATTTGGTATATTCTGAACATAATCATGAGCTCAGACAACCAGAAAAACAGCTCTAGTTTCAAAAACAGAATCACAGGCATCCGATGTCCTTCAGGGTCGGGCGAACACTATCGACCTTTTACTGATTACCGAGGATGCATCATAGACTTTACTTCTGAGAGGTTCAAATTTCCTTCTAAAATCGATGCTTTAACCCTTTAAGGCCGGCAAGGGAACGCATCTGTGTCATTTTAAGATTTATTTGGCTATTCAAAAATAGCAGATATACAAGCTCATATGAGCTTGTAGATCTGCTATTTTTAGAAAAATCCTGAAACTTTGTGCAAATCTTTATACATTTTTAACTAAAATCTTTGCTTCTGGGGGTCCCTGGAACAAAATATTTTTAGATGTGAGGGGGTCCGCGGTCAAATACATATTATTTTGGGGGTCCTTGACAAGTTTGAAAACCATTGATAATATAGCAACATAAGTTAAAAAAATGTTAAGTAGTAAAAAAAAAATCAAACTTTCGGAAAAAAGTACATTAGGATTTAGAAGACATTTGTAAAATCCCCAGAAGCAAAGATTTGAGTTAAAAACTTTCACTTTAAAAAAGTATATATATTCAAACTAAAGATTTGCACACATTTTCACAATTTAAAAAAAAATAGCAGATCTACAAGCTCATAGCGGCTATGGGCTTGTAGATCTGCTATTTTTGAATAGCCAGAGAAATCTTAAAATGACACAGATGCGTTCCCGGTCTTAAAGGGTTAATAAGAGGAGGGACTGGGGTTGTTTTTTAATGCCATTTTATCGTGGTATAATATTTGAATATTATTCTAAAACCGCTATTTATTTATTTATTTATTTGTCCTTATTTTTGCTGTTAGATAAAGTAAGCTGCTTGGTGCCCATGTGGTGGTGCGTGATGTCCCATGGAGACGGCAGAGAAAGGTGTCTCGCTAAATGAAACCACACAGTGAACAAAGCAGCATGAGGTCAGTGTATAGGATGAGAGATTATACCCGGGACACTGTTTATACTTGCATTATCTAAAAAAAGAAAAAAAAAAGAAATATCACAAACTCAGAAAAAAACTAGAGAAAGTGCTCCTCTGAGCACAGGTCTCTGCCAGGTCAGGTAGGTTATTGTGGCCTTTTTTTGGCGCTATAATAGGCCAATTAGGACGTTCAATCGGACACTGCGTTCATGATTTGAGGCATTTTGTTCAAAACGGACCTATCTTGCAAACTTTGGAAGCAAATGTTAGCCAATCAGGATGTAATATGTAAAATCAGACAGATCCGTGTTGATCACATGACTATAGAGATACTGTGTACCGATGTGTGTGAGGTTTGGACGAAATCTGTAGGAGTGATATCCCAAAAAATATTTTGCACAAATCGGCCTCCTGGTGGCGCTATAACAGGCCAATCTGAAACATTTGCGGCAGAAGTTTGCTTTGGTATCCAGGGAGTGTGTGTGCACAGTTTCGCAGCGGCCGGGTCAACGGTGCCAGAGATTAGCTGTACACAGACACACACACGGACACACGGACGGACGGACAGGGTGTAAAACATACTCTCGCCATGCCTTTCGGCCTGGCGGAGACAATTCGATATTCTAAATAATTACATCATCACGCAATGACATCACAAAATTGTCATCACACAAACGTTAATTTTCCTTTAAAGTGAAGTGTCCATTAAACTAAATATAATTTTGCTACTAGTACCAACACATTGACCTGCCTTCAAAAAGCTTGCTGTGTAAATTAGTTGCACTGATCCACAGTGGTGCCGTTGTGTGAAATGTTTCGCTGGACGATACATCTGAAAGGAGGACATGATAATTATCACCATGCTGCTGCGGTAGTAGGACACAAGCTGTACTCATTTGGAGGATACTGTAACATGAACAACGGTCAGATTGACGTCCACATCTTCAACACAGTGTCTTTGTGCTGGAGGAAGTTGCCCCCAGTGAGAAACGGAAGAGGAGAACGTCCTGTTGAGGTTCCTAGAATGTGCTACAGCCACACAGCTGTTCTGATAGAAGATTTGGTGTATATCTGGGGAGGTTTTCCTTACTGCAACATTATTTATACATTCGATGTCGACACCAACATGTGGTTCAATCCCAAGGTTTCTGGAACTGTTCCAGGGGCGAGGGAGTCCCACTCAGCCTTTGCCTTGGGGAAGGTCATGTATATCTATGGAGGACACACCCAGCTGACTGGACAAACTAATGACACCTACAAGTTGGACACCACCACAATGGTCTGGACTTTAATTAACACCAGAGGAACTCCACCACCTGTTTCATCAGATCACTCTGCCACCATCATCGGGACAAAGATGTTTGTATTTGGGGCCCGGGGGTTCTACAACAACATCACTGTGTTTGACACAGAGACCAACTGCTGGCTGAGCACACCTTCTGCACAGCTTCTTCCAGAAGGACTCTTGGGTCATTCAGCCTTCGCCTACAAGGGAAAAGTGTACATATGTGGTGGCCGGGTCAGGAACCACTTCAATGCTATGTGGAGATTCAATCCAGAAACCTTCTCCTGGACGAAGGTCGAGCCCAGGGGGAAAGGCCCCTGTTCAGAGATGTCTGATAGGTGCTGTTGCATGGTGGGAGATCGTATCGTGATCTTTGGAGGATGGGTGACACCTGATGAGCTGTTTGTCTTAGACTTTAGTCCTAGTATGAAGACATTATGCAAGCTAGCAGTTATTCAGTACAATCTGGAGCAGTCTGAACTCCCACACGACATCAGGTGGGAACTCGCGGCCATGAGAACAAAAAACAGAACAAACTAGAAAAAGTTCTCCTCAGAGCACAGGTCTCCGCCAGGTCAGGTAGGTTATTGTGGGCCAGCAACGGAACCATCTTGATCACTGGACTAATAGAGATAATGTGTACCGATTTGCATGATGTTTGGACAAAACTGTTATGAGTAATATGAAAGGAAAGTTTTGCACAGTGTTGATTTTGTCGACTAAAACTGACAAAAAAATGTTCGTCGACTACCTTTTTTCACTTAAAAAAAAAAAAAAAAAAAACGTTGAGCTATGATGACTAAAACTAAGACTGAATATACAATTTTGTCAGCAAATAAAAACTAGACTAACATGTTATTGAGGGGCTAGTGGAGAAGAGATCCAGTAGAACTAAAAGACGAGCCATTTCATGTTTGGTTGCGCTCGGGTGTTGCACTCTGAAAATAGCAGATCTACAAGCTCACAACGCGTCGCAGCGCGACGCGTTGTGAGCTTGTAGATCGGCTATTTTTTAGCATGCAACCAATTGTAAAATGAACCATTACGACGCCATCAAGGCACTGCATTATGACAAACTAAATAGAATTGTATTCAAAAGACTATGACTAAAACTAAATCAAAACGTTCTGTCAAAATCAACACAGTCATGAGCTTGTGTGATGCACGTTATATGAGATTACGCCTCACACTTTTAGATCATCATCACTCAAGACAATGAGCGAGAACTCCATGAAATTCATATTTTCCTTGGTGATTAGCTCTCGTCTCGTAATTCGTTATTTGAGAACAACGTTGATTGTAAAATCCAATGGCTCGTGCGAATCCATAATGCATGTTAAATGTCTCACAGTTGCACCACGAGGTAAAAGCATAGCAAATAAGTATGCTCTAGTGTCATTCCTCTCTACTTGATTACAAGTAGAACACTCTTGATTTGACTTGATGAACCCTGCTAGCTCTCAGAGTAAGTGGAGCGCCAGGCTATTTGCATTGCATCCCCAGAGACCCACAAAGGCACTTAACAAAGAAAAAAAGGGAGCGAGAAACAGATAGGATAGAGGAATAATTTGTCCAGAAAAAAAAAAATCCCTCTCCATACATGGTAGATTACATGCAGCGGTCATGAATTAAGTCCGGCTGGTTTGCCGCCTGTGTTTTGCCTTCCCCACTCAAACAAAGCAGATTGTTGTCATAACCTTATTTATTGTCTAATAGACACACTCTCTCCTGGCTTGCGACAAAACAGATTTACTTTGTGAGGCAGTGGGCCATTCCGAATTTCAGACACAGCAGAACAATAAACTCTAATAGGACGCAGAAGAATGGCTTTTGGACTTAACCCAATCAGACCGGGAACGCATCTGTGTCTCACACTTTAAGATTTCTTTGGCTATTAAAAAATAGCAGATATACAAGCTCTTAGCGCGGCACCGAGTGCCGCGCTACGAGCTTGTAGATCTACTATTTTTTTTTTAAAGTTGTGAAAATGTTTGCGAATCTTTGAATATATTATATTTTTTAAAGCGAAAATGTTTAACTCAAATCTTTGCTTCTGGGGGATTTTGCAAATGTCTTCTAAATCGTAACCGTTTTTTTTTAAACTTATGTTGCTATCGTATCAGTGGTTCTCAAACTTTTTTCATGTCAAGGACCCCCAAAATGATATGTATTTGGCCGTGGACCCCCATCTCAAAATAAGTTCCAGGGACCCCCCCCCCAGAAGCCAAGATTTGAGTAAAAAATGTTTGCTTAAAAAATAAAAAAGTATACTGTATATTCATAGATTTGCACACATTTTCACGATTTTTCTTCTTTCCCCCGTTTCTTTTGGTGCTGCGCTATGAGCTTGTAGATCTACTATTTTTGAATAGCCAACGTATAAAATAATGGTTAAAGTGGTGACACAGATGTGTTCCCGGTCTTAATGGGATAATGGGATAATTGAATGTGAGACTGTCAGACTGTCATTCCACCTGGCTGGTGAGTGTTTGTGAGACCAAAGTGGTGGCCATGCTAGACAGGCGACAGAAAAAACAGGCCCAATCAGCCGCAGTCCACAGAGAGCCATTTTATGCCACAAACATCAATTATAAAAGAATTGCTTTGGGGATCCTACCGGCCATGCTTTTCCGATGCATCACTTATTAGACCATCCTTTGCTGCGACATGTACTCATCAGAGGATTCAGTGGACTGGCACTAGGCAAGGTCATTTATGAACTGTTTGGATTCGTTGCACATTTCCCTTCTTTTTTTTTTTACAAATTGCCTCCACAGTTAATCCATTAATACCGGGAACGCATCGATCTGTGTCACTTTTAGATTTCTTTGGCTATTCAAAAATAGCAGATCTACAAGCTCATAGCGCGGCACCGAGTGCACTGAGTGCCGCGATATGAGCTTGTAGAACTACTATTTTTGGAAAATCGTGACCATTAATTATTATTATTTTTCTGCAAATCTTTGAATATATATATATTTTTTAAACTATGAAACTCACTACTTCTGGGGGTCCCTGGAACAAAATATTTGACAAATGTTCGCTTTAAATATATATTCAAAGACATGCCCTAATTGTCCACAAAAAAAAAAAAAAAAAGAAGAAGATCTACAAGCTCATAGCGCGGCACTCGGTGCCCGGTTTTAATGGTTCCCGGTTTTAATGGTTTAATGTCCATGTCTGCCTGTGTAGAAAAGTAAATGCTTGTTTGTGCCGTTTGCACATCTAGGGTGAACGTCTCTATTGAGCGTGACAAAAAGATATAGCTACAGTAGCTATAGCTACCCTTTGTGTCCGGAAAAACAAATCGATCTGTAAACAGATTGCTGATGGTCGATTATGTCCCTCTCTCTACCTTATCAAGGTATGATATCAAATGCTGTGTCAAATTGTGTCCTTGCGGTGTAATAAGAGTTGTTATCTTTCCCCTCGATCCGCATCTGGACTTCAGCCTAATTGGAAAAGCATGAGGATCAATAACATATTTCTAGAAAACATGAGATGACCATGGGGACAGTGTATATCAGGGCCAATCTGGTATAGGCTGTCAAACATCATAATCGACAACATCTGCTATCTAACATCAGCTGATTCTAGCTACGACTAATCTATCATCCTACCTATTTCATCTTGTACATACAAGTATGTCTATAGAGTACAGAAGTCCTGACGTCACTCGTTCATCCCCTGGGTTGTGGAAGTAATTTCTCTATGGAGAATAACATTGGGTCATCTTAGAATCGTCTCATATAAGAATTGTGGCCTCGGCAATATTGTCAAGGAGGTGGATCTGTATTGTTTATGATAGTCAGTCACTCATATTTGAGCCTGTTTCTGGTGAAAATGTTACTAATTTGGCGGAAGTAACATTAGCGTTTTCTCTCCGTCAGTTGATGCTTCATATCCATATGAGTCAAACTGCCGGGATCATTTGTTTATGTTTGGAACACAGTTCTTATTTGACGCGATATTAAAGACGTCTATGGGAATTCAGAATGGGGGAAAAAAACGCGACCCGGGTAGGATGCGTAAATTACGTCAGACATCAGTGCTCTATTAACAACATATACAATACTTGCAACGTCCTGGTTGGATTCCAACTTTAGACCTATGTTGCATGTCCTTCCCCCTCTCTGCTCTCAGTGTCATGCACAGAATACGATCTTATCTAAATGAATCAAAAACTGCCTAAAAAAGGACATAATCATTTCTCATAATAAACAATAATCTAAACGTCAACGACAAGCCAGATAAGATAATCCCTTAACATCACTGAAACATCACTGATTTTCAAACTAAATCACCTTGTGTTGGTGCAAAGAGATCAATGGAATGTACACCCCATAACCTGAAACTCTGCGTTTGCCATCAGCATTTCACAAAGTCAACCTTTTGTGAAGTCAAAATTTCAATACATATAGGGTTCTTTTTGGCCATTACATTATTGATCTCCTCAGATCTGAACAATGGGATGTACTGTAGGTTGCTATAATCTTTAGTTTCTCTTAAACTAAAGAAGAACAGTGTGACCTTATAAACCAGACAAGAGCTCTAGCTTTCTGTCTTACGAAGACTTCTTAGAAAAGAGCTGTAGAACTTTTGGGATTCATGCTGTCAGAGAGGAGTTTTCACAACTATTTCATTAATTACCCAAGATCATTACAATAAACGTATTTAAAAAATCTGCCGTAGGATTCTCCCCTAGTTCTTCATTGTAGTGGAAATAAATAAATCAACCATAGAAGGGGAACCAAGAAGGTTGGCGAAAGGGCATTTCTGTGTGGAGTTTGCATGTTCTCCCCGTGTCCCCTAGAGAGTAGATACCCTCACAAAAAACATGCAGTAATCCTGGTCTCTATACTGCCTCCCCCTGGTCACCCGGGGCGCCTGATGGAGGGGAAAGGAACTGGTTGGAATAACGTGTTCCTTCCACGAGCTACTGTACGTTCTACCGGGGAAACTCCCCCCCTGTCAGGTGATAAAAAGCGCCGGCCTGCTCACTCCTCATGCATTGAAGGAAGCATGAGCTCAGTTCGGGGCTCTCCCCAGGCTGGCAGAGGGAGAGTAGCGCCCAGGATTACATGCTTAGGCAATTGGCCCTGGGTAAACAAATGCGTTACAAAATCGTGGGATAAAAATGCAGTAAAAAAATAACTAGAAAAGAAGAAAAATAAAATACATTTTCATACCATAACACCATGAAATGCACTGGAAGTCAAGGAGTCGAGCGCTGCTCATAGTAAGTACTATGAGCAGCGCAGTTTTGATTGACAGTTTACAGCAGGTCAGCACTTCTTTAATCAACGCTCGCGTCTCGCAACACCCTCGCATGTCACGACGGAGGCTGTGTGGATTTGTCGGTGGAATAAAAGAGAGCTATTTACAAGCCCATAGTAATGAGTTATGGCTAGCTGCCTCCGAAGAACAGGTTTTTTTTAGACGTGAGTCTGGTAATTGCACAACGAGCTCCGTGCTCATGTTAAGCATCATAATTACGGGGAACCTACCTGGGGATCTTTTTTATTATTTTGCCCCGTCGAGGAATACATGGGGCAGATATAATTATTTTCTGTCACCCGAAAGTCCCTTTTTTTCTTTGAAAATAGCTACACAACTCCCCAAGTACTGTTGTTTTGGGGTTAACCCTCTAAGACCGGTAACGCATCTGTGTAGTTTTTTGATTTTCTTTGGCTATTCAAAAATAGCAGATATACAAGCTCATAGCGCGGCACCGAGTGCCGCGCGATGAGCTTGTAGATCTGCTATTTTTTGAAAAATCGTGAAAATGTGTGCAAATCTTTAACTCAAATCTTTGCTTCTGGGGGTCCCTGGAACAAAATATTTTGATGGGGGGTCCGCGGAAATATCATTTTGGGTGGTCCTTACATTGAAAAAAACTTTGAGAACCACTGATATCATAGGAACATTTGTTATTTTATTTGTTAGGATTTAGAAGAAATTTGTAGAACCCCCAGAAGCAAAGATTTGAGTTACAAATGTTCGCTTTAAAAAACACATATATTCAAAGATTTGCACACATTTTCACGATTTTTCAAAAATAGCAGATCTACAAGCTCATAGCGCGGCACTCGGTGCCGCGCTATGAGCTTGTAGATCTGATATTTTTGAATAGCCAAAGAAATCTAAAAATGACACAGATGCGTTCCCGGTCTTAACGGGTTAAACGAGGCAAAATGCAGTGCTGATACGTTCTCTCCCCACATCCCATCCCCTCTGATAATTAAAACTGATTGATCGTAAACACTGAGGGAACTATAGTCTATGTGCACGAGAAGTCTTAGCAGGAGCCCTTGAGAAACACTATTTCTTGCACTTTCAACAGCAACCATCAAAGTGGCGAAAAGCAATATCTACAACATAACCAGAGGTGATGCGCTTTTATTCCTTTGTTGCTGTTTTATTGTTGTTCTCACGCAGGTTCTCGTTAGATCCAGACATAAATAGACAGTGCTGTCTGTGATCCAAGGATCCAAGTCACTCTGACATTTGCCCAATATATTATATTATTCAGCCACTCACAATCACATCAAACATCTGCTCATCTCTGTACTATCCTCCTCGGAATTCAATCCATTAAGAACAGGTCTCATCTGTGTCATTTTAGATTGCTTTGGCTATCAAAAAAATAACAAATATACAAGCTATTCTTTTTTTAAATCTTAAAAATGTGTGCAAATCATTGAATATATATATATATATATTTTTTAAAGCGAATATTTGTAACTCAAATCTTATTGCTTCTCGGGATTCTACAAATGTCTTCTAAATCCTAACAGTTTTTTTTTTTAAACTTATGTTGCTATAATATCAGTGGTTCTCAAACTTTTTTCATGTCAAGGACCCCCAAAATGATATGTGTTTGGCTGCGGACCCCCATCTCAAAATATGTCGTTCCAGGGACCCCCCAGAAGCAAAGATTTCAGTTAAAAATGTTCGCTTTATAAAAAATCTATATATATATATATTCATAGATTTGCACACAATTTCACAAATTTTCAAAAATAGCAGATCTACAAGCTCATAGCGCAGCACTCGTTGCCGCGCTACGAGCTTGTAGATCTGCTATTTTTGAATAGCCCAAATAAATCATAAATAAAAATGACACAGATGCGTGTCATTCCCGTCTTTAATGGGTTAGGCTTTTTTGACAAGGGCTGAGATTTGATGAGGGGGAGCGGTGGACAAATTGAGGTGATGACTGCTGACCTTCTCAGGTGCTGGTGCCCTCCCCTTGGAGCGCTCTACAGGGCAGCAATGTCACTGAGACAGAGGCATGTTAATAAATCAAAGGTGGCATCCTTACACCTGACATTAAACCATTAAGACCGGGAACGCATCTGTGTCACTTTAAAGATTTCTTTGGGCTATTAAAAAAATAGCAGATATACAAGCTCATAGCGCGGCACCGAGTGCTATGAGCTTGTAGATCTGCTATTTTTGAAAAAAACTGAAAATTTGTGGAAAAGTCTGGGGTGGCCCCTTGGCCAAGCGGTCCAGGCGCATACCACAAGCTGGTAAATCTGACAGCGTGTCACAGGTTCGACTCCCCACCCTGACGGCTTTTACTGCGTATCAACCCCCCCATCTCTCTCCCCATTTCCTACTTTCCTCTCAAACAAAGGTGGAAAAAGCCCCCCCCAAAAAAAAAATATATATATATATATATTATTTTTTAAAGGGAACATTTTTGACTCAAATCTTTGCTTCATGGGGGGGTCCCTGGAACAAAATATTTTGAGATGGGGGGGTCGGCGGCCGAATACATATCATTTTGGGTGGTCCTTGACATGAAAAAGGTTTGAGCACCACTGATATAGCAACATACGTATTTTTCTCAGAAAACTGTTAGGATTTAGAAGACATTTTATAGAATCGGAAACCGTTCAGGTCTAAAAGGGTTAATAAAGCAGGGCAGAATCTGTGACCTATACTGTCCTGAGTGACAACGCCATAGTCATTTGCCGGAGACTGAAGACCACTAGCTTTTCCAGCTTTGTTTTACCCATTTAGACCGGGAACAAAAAATAGCAGATATACAAGCTCATAGCGCGGCACCGAGTGCCGCGCTATGAGCTTGTAGATCTGCTATTTTTTTGACAAATCGTAGAAACTTTGTGGAAATCTTTGAATTATGTGTTTTAAGGCGAACATTTTTAACTCCGATCTGTCCTTCTGGGGGGGTCCCTGGAACAACATATTTTGAGATGGGGGTCAAATACATAATAATCTTGGGTGGTCCTTGACATGGAAAAGCTTGAGAACCACTCATGTAGCGACATACGTTTTTCAGAAAACTGTTAGGATTTAGAAGACATATTTGTAGAATTCCCGGAAGCAAAGATTTGAGTTACAAATGTTTGCTTTGAAAAAATATATATATTCAAAGATTTGCACACATTTTCTGTGATTTTTCCAAAAAAATAGCAGATCTACAAGCTCATAGCGTGGAACTCGGTGCCGCGCTATGAGCTTGTAGATCTGATATTTTTTGAATAGCCAAATAAATCTAAAAACAGATTCTTTCCCCGGTTAACTATTGTTTAGAATTATCTGAACCGTCAATGTGCTAAAAAGCAAACGAGGAATTACTGTAAACCACAAGTGCAGCTTTGTCTTTGGCAGGTATCACGTTTCTGAGAGAGTTGTGGTCTGTCGGCGCATGAAATAAATCCTTTCCGGGCTCAGGCTTTCTTACAGGACTCAGGGGAAGGAGATGGTTACGAGCCATTGCGGTAGAGTGGAGTAATTACAAAAACTACTAAGTACAATATCATTTATTTAATCTAATTAAAGTTCATCATTATGGTATCAGTCTCTTGGATCATATTTCATTTAACCCTTCACCGTACTTGTGAGTCTAAATTTTCACTGCATATTTTTGCTGCATATTCATACTGTCACATTTCAGTATTAAGTGCAAGTCATTATAAGAAGAAAACCAGTTGTGTAAAGTACATTTACTCAAGCACTGTACTTACAGTATAAGTACACTTTTGAGGATGTTTTTACTTTACTGGAGTATTTCCCATTTTCAATACTTTTACTTCTACTCCACTATATCTCAGAGGCACATATTGTACTTTTACTCCACTACAATTACTTGAAAGCTTTAGTTACTTTGCAGATACAAAATGATTATATTATAAAACATACACATTAACCACTTCAGCCCTATTTTATACCTAGGCTATTTGAAAATAGCTGATCTACAAGCTCACAACGCGTCGCATCGCGACGCGTTGTGAGCTTGTAGATCTGCTATTTTCAAACATTTTAGTACTTTTACTTTTGGTACCTTAAGTATATTTTGATGCCAATACGTTTGTACTTGTACTCAATATTTTGAACACAGGCCTTTTACTTGTAACAGAGTACTTCTACATGGTGGTATTGATACTTTAAGTAAAAAAAAAACAGTATTTTTTCCACCACTGAAGAAAACACAGAAGAGCCCCCCTTTACACAAACGACGAAAACAATGAAAGGAATTCCAACATCATGGGGTCTGTTGTAACATGATATTTTAATAACAATTTATCTACAAAAACTTGACTGACACCACTGTATTCTGGTCTTCATGGAAAGTGCACTGTCACTGAAGCAAAAAGAACATATCAAAATCACATACAAACAGACTGCACCATGTTTATCTTAGAACGTCCATTCAACGTGGCCTTGGTAATAGTTACAGTATAAATGAGCAGAGGGTCATTTTTCAACAGGATGGTTCATCTTGATGTTGCTTAAATCTGAATTTCTACGGTATTTTTTTTATCTTGTTAAACGTGTTCTGGTGTAAACAATAGGCTCTCTACGCACAGCAGCCATATTGGAAAGAAATTGGGCCTCTTCCTTACTTCCTTCACAGGTTTTACCAATGATACTAATGAAGGCTTTTTTACATTTCATGTAGCACAGTGGTTCTCAAACCTTTTAATTTCAAGGACCCCCATAACTCTGAGAGTGTACAAATGGAACCAAATGGACCCTTGCGGGTCCATTTGGTTCCATTTGTACACTCTCAGAGTTACACACCCGCAAGGGTGTCCATTTGGAAACCCCTCAAGGAACCATGAGGGTCCCTGGACCACACTTTGAAACCCACTGGTGTAGCAGAGTGTTTCCAGTGAGCCAACATGCGCAATATCAGCACCCTGACTCTGTTTGACCAGAATGGAACAAGAGCCTTCATTAGTATCATTGGTAACACCTGTGAAGGAAGTATAAGAAAAGAGGCCCAATTTCTCTCCAAAACGGCTGCTGTGCATATAGAGAGCCGATTGTGTTTCTTGTCTTGCTGATCCGACTATTATTCGATGGCACGTACGGCACTTGTACTTTATGTGTTTTGCCACAGAAAAAAACCCAAACAATCAGATCAGTACATTCTACCAACTGCGCACAAACAACTGCTGGTTCTTTTCCAAAGTAACCAAACGGTTTGGTGATAAAAGTAATCCATTGGACATCCATTGGGTCATCATAGCACGACTGTACCCACCCCCCCGTCCTCCTCCCCGTATCCAGAATGGGTATCGGACCCCTCATCCATCAGCGGGGGCCATTGACATTCCAGAACCCCCCCCCCTCCCTCCCTCCTCCCCTCCCCTCATAAGCAGCCGTTAACTGCACAGCTTGGTGGTCTCGTAATCCAGGGAGTTCGGCAGGCGCGAGCTGAAGGCCTGCAAGGAGGCGTGGATGCGGACCACGTCGCTGGCGGTGAGTTTGAGCCGGTGGCGGAGGAGACAGGCGAACAGGTCCAGCCTCTGCTGGCCGGGAGGGGACAGCCGGTTCACCCGGTCCCGGATCTCCAGCAGCTGGAGCATGGCCGTGTCCTGGGAGCCCTGCGTGTACGGGTAGTCCAGCTGCAGGATGAGGTCGCGGATGGCCTCCGGGTCGAAGTGCATGCTGTAGCCGAACACCTGGATGCTGTTGATCTTCATGTAGCCCAGGTTCCGGGCGGGATCCATCATCTCCAGAGGCTCGTAGTAAACGCTGTCGTTGCCCGACGCGGACGACGCCGATGACGACACTCCTCCGCTTTGCACCTTTATCCTGCTCCGAAGGTAGATGTGGATGGTCTCGAAGAAGGTCTTCCACGTGTTGCCCAGCGTGAGCGTCCAGTTGTAGCACTCCAGGGGCAGGTCCAGCTTGGTGGCCTGCCAGTCGGGGAAATTGTTCTCGCTGACGGGGATGTACCAGCTCTCCGAGTGGCTGCCTCCGAACGGGTTGATGTAGAGCGTGAGGACGGGCTCCAGCGTGCTGTTCTTGGTGAGGCAGATCTGCAGGGACACGCCCAGCAGCATGTGGACCAGGTTGGACTTGTACTTGTTGCTCTTCAGCGTCAGCAGCATCCTCTTCCGCCACGACGGGTCGAACCAGCTGTTGAGGCGCATGTCGTTGCTGATGAAAATGGCGTGGACCTACGGGAGGACACACGGACGTGTACACGTGTTAAAACGTATGCCAACAATCCATGCACAAAACCAGAGTTGATTTTGACAGCAGATTTTGATTTAGTTTTAGTCATAGTCTTTTGAATAAAATTCCATTTAGTTTTAGTCGTATTTTAGTCATCTGAAATGTTTTAGTTTTTGTGTGGTTTTAGTCGACTAAATTGACAGTTGATTTAGTCGACTAAAATGTATTTTGGCGGTGCCTTGATGCCGTCGTAATGGCTGATTTTACACTTGGTTGCATGCTAAAAAATAGCCGATCTACAAGCTCACAAAACGTTGCAACACCTGAGCGCAACCAAACATAAAATGACTTGTTTTAGTTCTACTGGATCTCTTCTCCACTATAGTCCCTCCCTAAAATTTAGTTTTTATTTGTTGACGAAATTCTCAATATATTTAGTCTTAGTTTTAGTCATCGTAGCTTAGTTTTCGTCAGTGAAAAAAGGTAGTTTCATCATAGTTTTAGTCGACGAAATCAACGCTGCACAAAACTGCACACAAACATATTGGTTATTATGGAAAAGCCGAGAACACGCCTCAGGCCTGTAATACAGCTTACTGATATAACTAAATTTGGAGAACGTACATTGGGGAGGCTTTAGTTCCTCCAGTGGCAGGCTGGCAGTCTAAGGCTTTTATAGCTGCTGAGCACTCAGCTCCCATGTGTAAATGAGTGTGTGCCTCTATTCCCCAAGGCTATTGTTGGGGGGGTGAAAAGATAACTCAAGCTCTCACAGACAGGCCTTACATTGTAAAACAAAAAGGGCAAATAAAACCCACCTCTAGCCTGCGGTCAGCTCTCTGCAGTAGGTAGCGTAGCTCCAAGTCCTGCAGGTCCGTCTCGAAGCCCAGGTAGTTCTCCGTGGAGTCGGCCACCATGGGCCGGCAGGCCCCCTGCGTCAGCGCGAACCCCGGGTTGCAGCTCCCGCAGCGCGTGCGGTTGTCCGGGGCGCAGGCGGCGCAGCGCGGGCCCTCCCCGACGGAGCAGGGCGGAGCCAGCTGACACGGGCTGTGCTCGTACTGGCAGCTGCAGCTGTGGAGCTCCTCGGAGAACGTGCCCAGTTGGTTGTTCTCCGAGCAGTACAGGAGAGACTGGAAGTGGCTCAGCCAGTACGACTGAGGCCTAAGGGGAGGAAGGAAGGAAGGAAGGGGGGAGAAAGAGATGGGGGGAGGTCATTAGATTGGCTATTAACCCATTCAATCCGGGATACGCGTCTGTGTCGTTTTACGATTTCTTTGGCTGTTGCTATGAGCTTGTACTGTAGATCTGCTAATTATGGGGAAAAAAAAACTAAAAATGTGTGCAAATCTTTGAATATATATATATATTTTAAAGCGAACATTTGTAACTCAAATCTTTGCTTCTGGGGGTCCCTGGAACAAAATATTTTGAGACGGGGGTCCGTGGCCAAATACGTATCTAAAAATGTAACGTTTTCTAAATCCCAACAGTATGTTGCTAGATCAGTGATGCTCCAACTTTTCCATGTCAAGGACACCCCAAAATTATATGTATTTGGCCGCGGACCCCCATCTCAGTGAGTGCCGCACTAGCTTGTAGATCTGCTATTTTTCTGCAATGTTTTGGAACTAAATATTTTAAAAATGTTGGCTTTGAAAATATATATACTAAAGATTTGCAAAAATGGTCAAGATTTTTCTAAAATAGCAGATGAGCTTGTATATCTGCTATTTTTGAATAGCCAAAGAAAAGACACACACGCGTTCCCGGTCTTAATGTATTAAACATGGCACACTGGAGGGTAAACTTCTGGCTACCATGGGATGTAGTTTCCACAAATCAAGATGAGGAATGTGCTGTAATAGTGAAGACAGAATGTGTATGAGGGAGAGAGAGAGAGGGAGGAGAGAACAAGGGAGAAACATAGCCGTATATTAGACAGACAGAGAGAGAGAAACATAATATATCTATGATGTCTTACGATCAGGTTGTGACATACAGTACAGTGGGAATATGGTTAGTTAAAAAGTTTGGTGCAGCTGTGCAGGGCTCTTAGAGATAATGCATAAATCTATGGGATTGGAGTTTGATTCCTGTCTGGAGCGTTTTATTTGCTGTGATCCCTTTGCACTTCTAATATCTTTACAACTGCAGGCAGCTGGCTTCTTTTAAAGAGAATGGAAAAATAAACTTTGATGATGGTGTATTGTGTGTGTTAACACATTGTTTGCCAAGATATTAAACATAGTTTTCTATCCCCTTGCCAGCGTATAATTACCTCATTCCGATGATATTTGAAACGCCGTGGAACCGACATTGTGTCCCAAAAACACCAAACAAAATAGTCCCCGTGGGTTAGCGGAGGGATCTGTGTATCCATAGGAACGACAACGTTCCAACCGCGATCCACCATTTTGGGGCTTCGGCCCGCTGAAAACTAGTGGTTTTCAATGCAAAAAAAAAAGAAACTGAGTTACAGCTGTTTTTCTGAAAAGCGGATGGCTTCCTGTTTTTTTTGTAACGACATCACATCCACATTCTACTTCTTTGAGTGACGATCGATCATTCCAAAGCTGTGTTAGGTCGCCCCTTGTGGAATTTTCCCCAAAAAATAATCAGTTGGCCTGTTTTGAGACCAATTTACAGAAAACCCCAGATATGCTGTGAAAGCCTGAGTATTCAAACTGGGGTATTTTTGGGGATAGAAGAGAGGTAGGGGAGACCAAAAACACACAAAAGAAGGAAAAGTTAAAAATCATGGTGTAGTCCCTTTAAAGCTGTGCTATAAGACAATGTCTTTTGTATTATGTTTAAGGAATCCTGTCTCTCAATCCTGTTGGCATGTGTTTAAACCCATTAAGACCTGGAACGCATCTGCGTCACTTTAGATTTCATTGGCTATTCAAAAATAGCAGATCTACAAGCTCATAGCGCGGCACCGAGTGCCGCGCTATGAGCTTGTAGATCTGCTATTTTTGAAAAATCTTGAAAAATATATGTTTTTATTTTTTTCAAAAAACTGTTAGGATTTAGAAAACATTTTTAAGAATCGCCTCAGGTCTTAATGGGTTAAAGGTTAGAGGAACATGTTAATGCACTGAAAGGTATCCCTGATTTTAATATGAAATCCTGTAAAGTTAAATGTGGGTGAGGGGGATGAGGAAGAAAGGCCTAAACCTAAACCCTGCTTTAAAAAAGCCTCTACAGACCAAGCTCTGCCAGTAGGCAGGAGCTATAGCAACCATTACAAATGAATGGATGTCTGTCATCTTAGCAATCGTGACGTTCTTTTTGCCAGAATGAGTACGCTCCATAAAATATTTGTGTCTGTGAACAGTGCCTGCAAGTTTTGCTTGCGCTTTCTTTCTCTCTCTTTCTCTCTCTCTCTCTCTCTCTCTCTCTCTCTCTCTCTCTCTCTCTCTCTCTCTCTCTCTCTCTCTCTCTCTCTCTCTCTCTCTCTCTCTCTCTCTCACTCACTCTCACTGTCTGTCTCTGTCTCTCTCTCACTCTCACTGTCTGTCTCTGTCTCTGTCTCTCTCTCTCTCTGTCTGTCTCTCTCTCTCACTGTCTCTGTCTCTGTCTCTGTCTCTGTCTCACTCTGTATCTCACTCTCACTCAAACATACATTAACCACTTCAGCCCTATTTTATACCTAGGCTATTTGAAAATAGCCGATCTACAAGCTCACAACGCGCGCGACACGTTGTGAGCTTGTAGATGGGCTATTTTCAAAGATATTAGTACTTTTACTTTTGGTACTATAAGTACATTTTGATACCAATAACGTTGTACTTTTACTCAAGTAAATTTTGAATACAGGACTTTTGCTTGTAACAGAGTGCAGTATTTACAGTCTCTCTCTCTCTCTCTCTCTCTCTCTCTCTCTCTCTCTCTCTCTCTCTCTCTCTCTCTCTCTCTGCCTCACTCTATCTTCATCTCTTTGTGTATTGCTGTCCAAATAATGCTTCCAGTTGGCACTGGGCAAAATACGAGTGAAAAATGCTCTCCCTTCTTAACGAGTCCCACCGCCACCGATTCAACATACTGGGTGATCAGGCCCCACACTAAATGCCTGGCTACCAGCGATGGTGTGATTCACACTGTGAAACATACCGACCGATCTTCAAAGCCTTTGGTGTGTAACACACCAACAGGCCTTAACACCCACTATATCGAAACACCTTTGATAAAGATGGACGCCCACACAAGACATACTGCCTGTACTTGGTTAGATATCGGGTGCGATTGAGCATGTGTGTTGTAGACCACACAGTAAAATCCATGTTGATTTATCTCAGAGTCATGTACATGTGGGTCCATTTGGTTCAATTTATGCACTCTCTGATTTAACCCATTAAGAACGGCAACGCATCTTTGTCATTTTTAGATTTCTTTTGGCTATTTTTTTTTTATCGTGGAAACTGTGTGCAAATCTTTGAATATATATGTTTTTAAAGCGAACATTTTTACTCAAATCTTTGTCTCTGGGGGATCCCTGGAACAGCATATTTTGGAATGGCGGTCCGCGGCCAAATACATATAACTGTGGGGGTCCTTGACATGAAAAAGGTTTGAGAACCACTGATATTATAGCAACATAAGTTCTTTAAAAAAACTTGTTAGGAGAAGACATTTGTAGAATCCTCAGAAGCAAGGTTTTGAGTTAGAAATGTTCGCTTACATGTTGGTGAAAGGGCCTACTCTGTGTGGAGTTTGCATGTTCTCCCCGTGTCTCCTAGGGTAGTTAATACCCTCACAAAAACATGTAGTAATCCTGGTCGCTATACCGCCTCCCCCATGACAGCCGGGGCGCCTGATGGAGGGGAAGGGAACTGGTTGGAATAACGTGTTCCTTCCACGCGCTACGTCCAACCAGGGAAACTCCCCCCTGTCAGGTGACAAGAAGGTCAGTTGGCTCTCATGCACTGAAGGAAGCATGAGCTCGGCCCTGGCCTCCCTAGCTGTGGGGGACTGGTGTAGCGCTGGTGTAGGGCTGGTGTAGCGCCCAGGATCACTTAGGAAATTGGCACCGGGTGAAAAAAATGGGTTACAAAAATCGCGGGATAAAAATTATTTTAAGAAAAGAAATGTTCGCTTAAAAAATATATATATTCAAAGATTTGCACCAATTACCCACGATTTCCCCCCAAAAATTGCAGATCTACAAGCTCGTAGTGCGGCACTCGGTGCCGCGCTACGAGCTTGTATATCTGCAATTTTTTTAATAGCCAAAAAAATTACACACAGATGCGTTCCCGGTCTGAATGGGTTAAATTAACACTTAGCATTTTACCGAGCGCTAGCTCTTCTGCACCAGCTCCCCTTAACTACTCCCCCAGGCAATTATAGTAAATAACAATAATGCTCTTACTCATCTCGCGTCAGTATATGAGCATAATTGCACTGTAACAGCAATGGATTTTCCATTTTAATTAGCAGTTTAATTGTCGCGTAATGAGAAGATGTAATGACGGGATGAAACCGCAAACTGCTGTTTGAAGCAGCTCTTTATACCAACTATGCAACTATGGAGTGTGTGTGAGGCGGAGAGGGGGAGATGGGTGAAGCAGAATAGTGCGTTGTGCTTCCCAATAGTCTCTATGCATAGCAGCCATATTGGAAAGAAATTGGGTCTCTTCCTTACTCCCTTGAGTCCCTTCACAGGTGTTACCAATGATACTAATGAAGGCTCTGTTCCATTTCATGTAGCACAGTGGTTCTCAAAGCTTTTAATTTCAAGGACCCCCATAACTCTGAGAGTGTACAAATGGAACCAAATGGACCCGTAAGGGTCCATTTGGTTCCATTTGTACACTCTCAGAGTTACACACCTTTTTAAGGGGCAATTTGGAACCCCGTCAAGGAACCATAGGGGTCCCTGGACCACAATTTGAGGCCCACTGGTGTAGCAGAGTGTTTCCAGTGAGCCAAAATGCACAATATCAGCACCCTGACTCTGTTTGACCAGAATGGAACAGAGCCTTCATTAGTATCATTGGTAACACCTGTGAAGGAAGTAGGAAGAGGCCCCGATTTCTCTCCAAAATGGCTGCTGTGCATAGAGCCTATGACTAGTGTACATGCCTGCCTGTTTTTACACATGAAACGTGTCATGTTGAAGGTGGAGTAAATATGTTTTTGGTCAAAACACAATATTTTTTTGTTTAAAAGTTCTATATTCTGACAGTAATCATTGCTAGAGCGTTTGTTCAATAACATGGGTCTCCTTTTTCAGGTGGGTCACCAATGTCATTCAATTGGGAGAGAGAGAACCCATAATCAGCTTCAAATTGGTAACGTTCCACAATCTAATTGTTGTCTGCTAAATGTTTGTCTTTGTTTCATCACTTCCAATGTTTATCCTGTATCCTGTTTCATCCTAATTGGATGAAATTGGTATGCCGAGTCCCGAGTCGTCCCCACCTGAACCGTATTTTCTGTTTACTAAAGAGAATCAGCGAGACCCCTGTTACTGAACAAACACTCAATACTATAGAGCAGGGGTCTTCAACGTTTTCAGCCCAAGGACCCCCTAGCTGAGAGAGAGATGAAGCAGGGACCCCCTCTATATTGTATAAAATTGTGTTTCAGATTAAACTTCTCTTTTTTCCCTCTACTCCTATACCTATTTGCCAAAAATAGCCGATCTACAAGCTCTCAACGCCTCGCAGCGCGAGGCGTTGAGAGCTTGTAGATCTGCTATTTTCAGCTAATGTTCCCCTCAGAAAAGGAATTCTAGGGTTCAAGTGGTTAATGTAAAAAAACTAAATCCTATCACACAAAGATTTGGCGGACCCCCTGTAGTAACTCTGAGGACCCCCTAGGGGTCCCGGACCCCCTGTTGAAGACCCCTGCTATAGAGTGCTATACAGTCCATAGCAGGGGTTGGCAACCTTTTTGACATGAAGTGCCATGTTTTTATTGTCTTGATAGTCAGCATGCCATATCAACATTAAGTTTAAATATGACACCACATCAAAATGAAATATTTCCAACAGATTTTGTTTGTCCATAAATATAGCAACCTTTTTTTATTCTTTGTTTTGAAATATTTGCTTTCACATCAGCACATTGTAATAAATATTAGACTCAAGCAAGACTAGAGCAATAACCCACTTACGTATCTCCCAGACTCCCTCCACAGTCAGAGTTTGAATCAATGTAGAATTATGCAGGATGACATTTGCATACAAATGTGAGGGGACTTTTACTTTATTTTAAACAAAAAAATCTCTCTCTCACACTTATGCCAGTGTGCCAATGATTACCCTTCTCTGTGCCAATGTTGCCACCCGTACCTATGGTTACCTACGCCTGGTCTATAGCAATGATTACTGTCAGAACATATAACTATTTAACTCTTATTTCAATAATATCACTTACACCACCTTAACTTCAACATTCAAGTGAATGTAGCATTAGTCACATGAACCTCAACGTCCCTCTTCGAGGCACGTCATAATAGATGAATATTCGGCAGACATTCAGCAAAAGTGGCAGATCTATAGCCTGGTTCTAGACGAATCTGCCATTGCAAAACAAATTGTGATATTAGTCTGGCCATGCCAGGCTAGCAGATCTACAATTATGCGTTGTGAGCTTTTAGATCATTTTCAGAGAAGAGGTTTGGTTTAGAGGGAAAAGGGAGTGGGTCAAGTACAGATCCCTGGGGGAACCCAACAAAGTATACAGTACTGACTACTAAGTGGTCAAAGAATGTGTTATTTTACAATTTAAACAGTTGTAGTACAACTGTTATTTCTTTCAAAAAAGATTGAGATTTACATTTTAAGCAAATGTAAGCACCGATGCGACGCTCACAAGAAAATATTTCTCTCATCGGCTTTAAATAAAAGATATGAAAAACTGAATAAAATATGTATAATTATGCCTAATGGCAAACATTTTCCACACAAAGAGAGCACCATGCATCCTTATCATTATTCAACTTTATAATAGCCAAGTCTGCTGCTTCCCACTGGATTATATTCACTCATAACTGTCATCGCAGAGGAAAAAAGTGCCGTAGCCTCAGGGAGCAAAATCAATCACATTTCTCTCATCTGTCTGTAGTGCTATGCACAGGATGTTAAGGGGGGTGGGGGGCTCTTTTAACCCATTAAGACCTGAAGCCGATTCTAGAAATTCTATACCTTAACAGACGACATCACACTGGTTGCAAGCATCATACTGGTTGCAAACAAAACCCACTCTATCAGGTCTCGCTAGGACGCGCAGCACTAGCCAACACACGAGGGGGTTGGGGTGCGCTGAAACCAGCGCACCCCGAAAAAACAGGTTGAGAATTGATTGCATGAAACAATCACCTGTGCATCCAGTCTCAATGTTGGTAAACAAATAATTGGTCTATATCAGTGGTTCTCAAAATTTTTCATGTCAAGGACGGGTCCCAAAATGATTATGTATTTGACCGCGGACCCCCATCTCAAAATATTTTGTTCCAGGGACCCCCAGAAGCAAAGATTAAAAAATATGTAAAATAATATATATTCAAAGATTTGCACACATTTTCACGATTTTTCAAAAATAGCAGATCTACAAGCTCGTAGCGCGGCACTCGGTGCCGCGCTATGAGCTTGTAGATCTGCTATTTTTGAATAGCCAAAGTGTAAAATAATGCTTTCTTAGCTCAAATCAAAAAATGACACACATGCGTTCCCGGTCTTAATGGGTTAAGAGCGTCCGCATCACTGCCAGGCAAACTGACAAACATTACATTTCTCTATCTCTTTCATCCACATTATGGAATATTCTCCAATTCTGCACCACAATAATAGCACAGATAAACACTGAGTGGTTTGGGGGCAATGACTCTCTGGCTTCCTTTTCCCCTGGTGAGTGTTTGGGATTATCAGATCCAGGGGCCAGTGATTAGAGCGTAATTTGGCAGTGTTGTAAGAGAGAGAGAGAGAGAGAGAGAGAGAGACAGATAGACAGAGAAGGAGATGGAACCTACAGTGGCGTTCACAAATCAAGGCAGTGTTGGAAAAAAGTATCAAATGTTTTACTTTAAGTAACATTACTGCAGTGTAGAAATACTCTGTTGCAAGTAAAAGTAAGGTATGCAAAATTTACTTGAGTAAAAGTACAAAAGTATTGGTATCAAAATGTAATTAAAGTATACCAAAAGTAAAAGTGCTCATTGTGCAGAATGTCCCATTTCACAAGTTCAAAATGTATACAAATCTTTTGAAAATAGCAGATCTACAAGCTCACAATGTGTCACTTCGCAACGCACTGAGGCTTAATCAGGATTTATAGGCCAAGGGTAGGCTGAGAGGTGGACATTGCTCTTGTCTTTGTATGTCTTTATGTATGTATTTTGTATTGTGTTTTGTTTTTCTTGTGTCATGTCAAATGTGTGAACTGTTTATTGTTGCATACATGGCTGCTGGGTCGCAAGACAAATTTCAGTGTGAACTGACAATAAAGTATTATCGTATCGTATCGTATTGTGAGCTTGTATATTGGCTATTTTCAAATTGCCAAAATATATATAAGGCTGAAGTGGTTAATGAATGTTTTGTGATAATAATCGAAATCTGAAAAGTAACTAGTAACTAAAGCTGTCAAATAATTGTAGCGGAGTAAAAGTACAATATTTGCCTCTGAGATGTAGTGGAGTAGAAGTAAAAGGCATTGGAAATTGGTTATACTCCAGTAAAGTAAAAATACCTCAAAATTGTACTTAAGGACAACGCAGGACGTACAGTAACATGGACGCCCAGGCTTACCGTTCTCTGGGCAGGCGAATGTGAGGCTGCCTCTGGCATCTCTTGCTGAGGCTGAAGAGCTTGAAGACGACTCTCTGGGCCCGCCTGAAGAGCACGCGCATGCTGTTCTCCAGCTGCTCGTAGCGCCACTGGAACATGCTGTCCAGCGACCACAGATGCTGAAGGGTCGAGACGTTGAGGAACATGTTCTGGGGCAGCCTCGTGAAGAAGTTCTTGAACTCATCTATACAAAAAAACGACAACAACGAGTGAATAGTTTTACTACTGCATGGGTTCGCTTAATAATATTGAGACCTGAAGCCGATTCTACATGTCTCCTAAATCCTAACAGTTTTCTGAAAAACGTATTTTTCTATATCAGTGGTGCTCGATCTTTTTCATGTCAAGGACCCCCACAATTATATGTATTTGGTCGTGGACCCCCATCAAAATATTTTGTTCCAGGGACCCCCAGAAGCAAAGATTTTAGTTAAAAATGTTTGCTTTAAAAATATATATATTCAGAAGATTTGCACACATTTTCACGATTAAAAAAAAAATAGCAGATCTACAAGCTTGTAGCGCGGCACTCGGTGCCGCGCTACGAGCTTGTAGATCTGCTATTTTTGAATAGCCTAAAGTGTGAAATAATGCTTTTTAGCTCAAATCTAAAAATGAGACCGTTCCAGGTCTCAATGGGTTAAAAACATGCTGTCAAGATGTTATGTTTGAGTAGAACTTGCATTTGACAGGATTATATCTTCAAAAGTACAAACACTTTAACCCATTAAGACCGGGAACGCATCTGTGTCATTTTAGATTTGAGCTATAACCATTATTTCATACTTTGGGCTATTTCTGAAAAATCTTGAACATTTGTGCAAATCTTTGAATATATACATTTTTTAAGCGAACATTTGTAACTCAAATCTTTGCTTCTGGGGGGTCCCTGGAACACAAATATTTAGCAAATGTTCGCTTTAGAAAATATATATTCAAAGATTTGCACACATTTTCTCGATTCTTCAAAAAATAGTGCCACGCTGTGAGCTTGTAGATCTGCTACTTTTTTTTTAAATGCCAAAGAAATCTAAAAACGACACACATGCGTTCCCGAGACGACAGAATGTTTGTTGTCTGGGTGGTGTGCACGTATAGCCTGTGTGTTTGCAAACGATTGGACTTGCAATCATAATGAATATAATTATTTTGTGACCTGTTGAAAGTAAAAAAAAAAAAAAAACGAAATTGCTGGCAGTGGGCAAACACAGACAGAAATAAGTCTGGCAGTGAATGAGTTCAGCATTCATACATAAACAATATTAAAGCCCCATTTATACTGTACTTCCGCTCTTGACTGTATACTGTATGTTCACTGTACGTTCAAAATGCAAGCGACGTGGCAAGTGGCATTGCATTCATTCATAAATGCAAGCAGCAGCTTACAGATGCGTAAGCTTTGTGTGAACGTGCACAAAGACGCTGTAAAATGGGTAGAAGTATCCGTACGTGAATTTAACGACGAGTGTACTGAAAATGAGCCTTCAGCCTTGTGCGTCATACAGCACAGCTGCCAGACTAAAGTGGTTTAAACGAACCGAAATTGCAATACTTAGAGCCCTAGGCTTTCACTAGGGGGGTGAAAGGTGAAAAAAACAAAACATACAGAGACAAACAAATAACAGTAAACAATTTTTTTATGTGAATAGCAAGAAATGAAGTGGATTTTATCCCCCTGAGGGCTGGCGTTAGGTTAGAGGAAAGGCCATGGGGTCACCACAATCTGTATTTTGTATTTGTCATCAATCTACAACAGGCGTAGGCAACCTTGGGCACGGGGTGCCAACGTTGGCACAGAGAAGGGTAATCACTGGCACACTGGCATAAGTGTGGGAGAGATTTTTGGTTTAACCCTTTAAGACCTGAAGCCGATTCTACACGTCTCCTAAATCCCAACACTATTCTGAAAAATGTATGTTTATATATCAGTGGTGCTCAATCTTTTTCATTTCAAGGACCTCCAAAATGATATGTATTTGGCCGCGGACCCCCATCTCAAAATATTTTGTTCCAGGGACCCCCAGAAGCAAAGATTTGAGTTTAAAATGTTCGCTTTAAAAGAATATAAATATATTAATTTGCACATATTTTCTTGATTTTTCAAAAATAGCAGATCTACAAGCTCATAGCGCGGCACTCGTTAAAATAAAGTAAGTAAATTCCCCTCACATCTGTAGCCTACGCAAATTTCATCTTGCACATAATTCTACATTCATTCAAACTCTGAACTCTGACAGCATGGGGAGGAAGTTTGGGAGATACGTAGGTGGGTTATTGCCCTGAGTCTAATGATTATTACAATGTGCTGATGTGAAAGCAAATATTAAAAATTCGATATGGCATGCTGACTATCAAGAAAATAAAAACATACACTCACTTCATGTCAAAAAGGTTGCCGACCCCTGATCTACAATTATATTGTCTCATGTGCAAAAGTTACATTTTGAGGTAAAAGGTCATGAGGCCACTCAAATGCTTAGGGTTCATCCTCCGGGAAGTATAAATGTGTTTGGACAGTTTCATGGCAATATGCCCATTCGTTGTTGAGATATAGATTGTGTGGAACTTCAAATGTTGGCCTTCCGGTGGTGATAGAGGAAAGGTCTTGGGGTCGCCCAAAATCAATAGGGGACATCCTCGAGGACTCAACACATTCCATGGCAATCTAACCTCTATAGTTTTTGTTTCTTTAATTAGTTAGTTAGTTAGTTTGTCTGTTTGTTGGTTGGTTGGTTTGTTGATTTTTTTGTTTGTTTGAGGGGGGAGTAATAACACAATGGTGCAAAAAAATCTATTTTCTGGATGTACTGAATTCCGATTTTTTGAAATATCTTTATGAGAGGAATATACATAAAACAGTACGTGCGCGTTTGAAAGGAAATTGCCATTGAATACGTATTACGTGCTGTTTGTCATTATGAGAGCTCAGGGGTATACAGGAGAACAATGGTATCGGTTTGAGTCACCATTGTTAATCCATGTCTACGTGCTCATATAGTGGCTCCTGACATCACGTTCTTTCTGCTGATGGGGCAGAGTGTGCTGAAAGTCATTGATATCCCCACTGGAGGACATTTTTTGTGACACCTCTGGAATTATGCATTCTGGGCACGCTCCTGCCCTCTTCCCCTCACCCAGCTATTAACCCATTAAGACCGGGAACGCATCTGTGTGTCATTTTTTTCTTCGATTTCTTTGGGCTATACAAAAATAGCAGATATACAAGCGCGCTATGAGCTTGTAGATCTGCTATTTTTTTAAAATCGTGAACATTTGTGCAAATCATCTAATATATATATTTTTCAAAGCGAATATTTCTCTTTGCTTCTATGTTGGGGTCCATGGAACAAAATATTTTGAGATGGGGGTCCGCGGCCAAATACATATCATTTTGGGTGGTCCTTGACATGAAAAAAGTTTGAGAACCACTGATATTATAGTAAAAAAAAAATCCAAAAACTGACATTTGTAGAATACCCCAGAAGCAAAGATTTGATTTAAAAATGTTCACTTTAGAAATATACATATATTCAAAGATTTGCACACATTTTTAAGATTTTTCAAAAAAATAGTAGATCTACAAGCTCATAGCGCGGCACTCGGTGCCGCGCTATGAGCTTGTAGATCTGCTATTTTTTGAATAGCCAAAGAAATCAAAAAATGACACAGATGCGTTCCCGGTCTTAATGGGTTAAAACATAAACTTTGAAAGTAATTGCATTTAGGGATGTTTCAGCCATATTTGAAGGAGCGGAATAAAAGGCACTTTTTTAGATTTTTACCTGAGTAATAATAGCCAAGGCATGGTGACCGAGCACAGCAATAATAACCAAACATTATGCTAAGTGCTTCCATTCAAACTCTCGTTTCTGCCGTGATGTGAAAAGCTGGACCGGCAATAAATGGCTTTTTATAGAAGATTAATCTGCTGCAGACATATTGTAAACTACCTGAGCCGAACGCTGTTGATTTTTTTTTAATCCGGTGCCGTCAGAGACCTTGATTTGCTACATGCAGATACTGTAGTGTGTGCCAGGATTGTGTCCAGAGATTCACGGCCCGCCATTACAGTTTACAGGCCATTGTCTATAAATCAAAGTCTAGGGGGGGTGGGGGGGAGCACACGCTGTGGATCCCTACGGCAGATTTAACCGTGCGGAATATTATAAAACACTTTAATTCATTCTCACACTTTTTTTTATGAATTATTTATTTCTTTAAATCCTATGCCCCTCCGTTTGAAGATATAGACGGGTTTCATGTTTGTAAACATTGAGAGGATATGACCGCGCAGAGGAGGGGGTAAGCCTATGGGTGCGTTTGGAAATTACGCACCGGAGCACACTCGCCTATTAGTTTGTATTGGCCAGTGCGCTCACTGCCGCTCAGGGCTGTATTTTCGAACGCGCCTTTCCCCCAGGCATGCGCAGATTGCGCATTCTGCTCTGTGATGACGTCGCTCGGAAACCCGTCTATAGTATGAATTGCAATCTCCGGTGACGTTAAGTGGGACTTTAGTCGGGAATCTTTTATAAAAACATCTTAGAAAACCTTTACTTTTTTGAGTGGTGCCAACCACTCCTACATTTGACTTTGTCCGTGTGTCCGTATGTCCGTCCGTATGTCCGTCCGTATGTTTGAGCATGGCTGATTGGTCAAGCTTCACGTGACACGTGAAAATATGTTGTCACGTGTCACGTGACAACATATTGTTGCTGATTGCAACACAAGGATGCAACCAGTTACACTTTCAAAGGCACCACTCTCTTCACACTGGGTGTGATTTTTAGCGGCGCTAGCCGCTCTATACCTTTAGGTATATATTTTTTTATTCCACGATTTTTATAACCCATTTTTTCACCCATGGCCAATTGCCTAAGCTGTAATCCTGGGCGCTACTCTCCCTCTGCCAGCCTGGGGAGAGCCCCTAACTGAGCTCATGCTTCCTTCAATGCATGAGGAGTGAGTAGGACGTATAGCGCGTAGAAGGAACATGTTATTTCAGCCAGTTCCTTTCCCCTCCATCGGGGGAGGCAGTATAGACCAGGATTACTGCATGTTTTTTTAGAGGGTACCTACCTACCCTAGGGCAGTGGTTCTCAAACTTTTTCATGTCAAGGACCCCCAAATTGACACTTATCAGCCCGCGGACCCCCATTTGAAAATATATGCTAAGGACCCCCATAAGAGAAGATTTTCACGGCACTATAGCAGTGATTTTCAACCATTTTAATTTCAAGGACCCCCAGTTTGACATGTATAAGGCTACGGACCCCCATTTAATGGCATTTCTATCTCTGAGACCCCAAGAAAACCTATGTTAATTTAACTCTCAGAGTGTACAAATGGAACCAAATGGACCCGTCAGGGTCCATTTGGTTCCATTTGTACACTCTCAGAGTTACAGACCCATAAGGGTCAAACATTGTTCCTAACTATTTATCATTTAGCTGGGGACCCCCTGGTATCCCCTCAAGTACCCCTGGGGGTCCCCGGACACCACTTTGAGAACCAATGCCCTAGGGGACACGGGGAGAACATGCAAACTCCACACAGAAAGGCCCTTTTGCCAACCCCATAACAAAAAAAAGACCTTTTACCTGAGTCCTCGAACTCCTTGTAGAGGATCCCCCAGGTCTCGGTGATCCTCTGCAGGCTCTCCTCCATGGCCTGGATGTCCATGTAGGGGCAGTTGCACTCGGGGAACTTGGGGTCACACTTGCACCAGCAGTCCGTGTCTCTGCAGACAAACGCTCCCTCTCCATTGCAGGCGATGTAGCTCAGAGCGGCTTGAACGAATCCTTCTTTCAGGTAGTCTGGCAGGATCACCTGCAAGCCTGTAACGTAGAGCACCAAGGTTATAATGCAAAACTTGTAGAGTGAAAGTGGGTGGTGTATTAGTGTCATTCAGTGGTGGGAAAAGTAATAATAATAATAATGAATTGCATTTGTATAGCGCTTTTCCAAGTGCTCAAAGCGCTTTACAATGTTTCATTCATTCAATGGTTCATTCATTCATACAGGTCATACAAGTACTCAAATGTTTTACTTAAGTAAGAGTATCAATGCTGCAATGTAGACATACTTTATCACAAGTAAAAGTCCCGAATTAAAAATTGACTTGAATAAAAGTACAAAAGTAGTGGTATCAAAATGTACTTAAAGTATTAAAAGTACTGAAATGTTCGAAAATACAAGCTCACAACGCACCGCGTTGTGACGCGTTGTGAGCTTGTAGATCGTCTATTTTCAAATAGCCTAGGTATAAAATAGGGCTAAAGTGGTTAATGTATGTTTTATAATGTAATAATTTATTTAATTGTAGTGGAGTAAAAGTACAATATTTTCCTCTGAGATGTAATGGAGTAAAAGTACTATAATTGTACTTAAGTATAGTACTTAAGTAAATGTACTTAGTTACTTTCCACCACTGTGTAGTGTCATTATACTGCTGGGCTTGACGTACTACACAACTTACTAACATACTTCATATTAAATCTTACATTTAATAAAGTCAAAACTTTTAGCTAAGCTCTTTCTGACATTTCTGGAGATCACAAGCACAAGCAATATCATGTTCTCTTTTCCCAAGTAGCACATGTAATACTCAAAGGTTAATGAAACAAAAATTGTAAAACATGAGACGAACCTTGTAGCTGAACTTTGTTTTCAGGGCTTTGAACCAGCACAGAACTAACAGAATCAAGGTTGTCATAGTTACTGCATCCAAGAGGGCCTGTTCGAGTCTCTGTCACCTGGGCAACGACAAATACACAGATTTAATTTATAAATTCAGAGAGAGAGAGAGAGAGAGAGAGAGAGAGAGAGAGAGAGAGAGAGAGAGAGAGAGAGACTATGATATATATCAGGGCCAGGGGTCTTCAACGTTTTCAGGCCAATGACCCCCTAGCTGAGAGAGAGATGAAGCAGGGACCCCCTCTATATTGTATAAAAGTTTGTTTTTTTTTACTTAGTCTGCTCTTTCTTCCCACCACACCTATAGCCTCTTTGCCAAAAATAGCCGATCTACAAGCTTGTAGATCTGCTATTTTCGGCTAATGTTCCCCTCAGAAAAGGAATTCTATGGGTTCAAGTGGTTAATGTAAAAAAAAAAAAAATCCTATCAGACAAAGGTTTGGCGGACCCCCTATAGTAGCTTTGAGGACCCCCTAGGGGTCCCGGACCCACTGTTGAAGACCCCTGCTATATATGATCGTATAGAAACAAGATGCATGGGTGCCTTCTTTAGTCCCATCAATGAGTCATTTGCATAAAGTGCACTGTCTTCTTTAAAGACATTCTGAGAGAGAAAGATGGCTGCTATTTCCTCTCCTCTGTGAAGCGGCATGGATCAAAAGCTCATCTCTTTGTTTCCTATAGTCACTGACTGAAGACATTTGCATTGACCTTTCCTTTGAGAAGTCCCGCTCCAGCAAAGCATCTTCTCACTTAACCCATTAAGACCGGGAACACATCTGTGTGTCATTTTAAGATTTCTTTGGGCTATTCAAAAATAGCAGATATACAAGCTCATAGTGCGGCACCGAGTGGATCCGAGCTATGAGCTTGTAGATCCGCTATTCTTTTTGTTTTAATCGTGGAAACTTTGCAAATCTTTGAATAATATGTTTTAAAACGAATATTTTTAACTCCGATCGGTGCTTCTGGGGGTCCCTTGAACAACATGTTTTGAGATGGGGGTCCGCAGCCAAATACGTATCATTTTGAGGGGGTCCTTGACACAGAAAAGTTTGAGAACCACTGATATAGCAACATACGTTTTTTAAGAAAACTGTTGGGATTTAGAAGACATCGAAATTCAGTATAATTCCCAGAATTCCCATATTTGAGAAATATTTGCTTTAAAAAAATACGTATATTCAAAGATTTGCACAAATGTTCACGATTTTTCAAAAATAGCAGATATGCAAGCTCATAGCGCGGCACTCGGTGCCGCGCTATGAGCTTGTATATCCGCTATTTTTGAATAGCCAAATAAATCTGAAAATGACACAGATTCTCGCCCGATCTAAATGGGTTAATTTGCAATAAGAGATCTCATTTCAACACCTGTGCTGTGGCATGGTGCGGCAACTAAACCGTCTCTCTCTGTGTGGGTGTGGGACGGACATATTGTGTCCCATGATCCGTCCTGATCAGCCCTGTCAGAGGACAGTTGGTGTAAAGTGGCAGATGGATGAGGCGAGACAATGAGGGTCAGGCCATCAGTAACACAATCATAGAGGACTGACGGGTGATTTATAGCTGTGTTGCCAGTGTCGCGCACCTATAAAATAGACGATCTACAAGTTCACGATGACTCGCAGATACGGCGCGTTGTGAGCTTGTAGATCTGCTTTTTTCAGCAGCGGTGGAAAAAGTACTCAAATGTTTTTTACCTAAGTAAAAGTATCAATATCGCAATGTATACATACTCTGTTACAAGTAAAAGTCCGGAATTAAAAATGTGCTTGAGTAAAAGGACTTAAAGTACCAAAAGTAAAAGTACTAAAATGTTTGAAAATAGCAGATCTACAGTACAAGCTCACAACGCGAGCTTATAGGGCTAAAGTGGTTAATGTATGTTTTATAATATAATAATGTATATCTGCAAAGTAACTAACTAAAGTTTTTAAATAATTGTAGTGGAGTACAAGTACAATATTTGCCTCTGAGATGTAGTGGAGTAGAAGTAAAAGTACTGAAAAATGGAAATACTCCAAGTAAAAATACCTCAAAAGTGTACTGAAGAACAGTACTTGAGTAAATGTACTTAGTTACTTTACACCGCTTATTTTCAGTGTGCGACATGGCATGCAACAAGGTATATATAAATCAGGCATAAGGCAATAATAAATTGTATGTTGAAAGCTCTGGATGGAAATCCTCAATCAAACTCTGGACCCAGAGGGATGGTGTTACATTATTGCGAGTCAAAATGAAGGAAAAAGGAAAACGGGAGGCCCTTACATCTTCTTATAAACCTCTTGTGTGTCTGATGTGGGCATATACGGTATGGCATGATATGAATGTGAGGAAATATATGCCGATATGAGGCATTATTTGATAAACCCTATGATACGCTATATGGGGAAAATACTGACTGACAAGCAGAATATTCAATTTCCGCTTTGTATAGCAGCTGTTATTCATTGAGGATGCATTCTGGTAGATTACAAAATACCTAATGGGACATTATTGGACACCTGTGCGTCGGTACACGGCTATTTGAGGCATACAGTATCGAGGCAAAGGCTGCAAAGGCTCCATTTTGTTTGTGTACCAGTTCTTGTTTGTTGACATACTGTATCAAAGTAGAAGGAAGCATGAAGATGGTATAAAAAAGAAGATTGTTTCAGGACTAAGATGAGGTTTGAAAGCATGTTAACCCATTAAGACCTGAGGCCGATTCTACAAATGTCTTCTGAATCCTAACAGTTTTTGAAAAAAAAACATATGATGCAATATCAGTGGTGCTTTTTCATGTCGAGCACCCCCAAAATTATATGTAGTTGGCCGCCGACCCCCATCTCAAAATATGTTGTTCCAAGGACCCCAAGAAGCAAAGATTTGAGTTAAAAATGTTCCCTTTAAAAATATATATATTCAAAGATTTGCACAAATTGTCATGTTTTTTTCAAAAAGATCTACAAGCTCGTAGCGCGGCACCGACGAGCTTGTAGATGTGCTATTTTTGAATAGCTCAAAGAAATCCAAAATGACATGGCATTGCATTAGGCTTTTTGTCTCCAGCCTTACAACCTGCTGTGGGCACAGATCCTGTAAAAAAAAACCCTGATGATTTGACCATATTGGACAGACAGAGGAGAGGACTGCGGGTTGTCTAGCGAAAGCACATACAATATGGACATATCCTCCCGCTCTTTCCCTGCGATAATAGAGGGAGAGGAAGGAATCAATCGGGGTCTTGAGGGCGGAAACATAAAAATGCAATAGCCTGAGCCATAATGAGAGCCACAATACAATACTAGGCTCTCCCTGGGTACCAAAATAAAACAAGAAACCCAGAGTGCGGCTCCGATCCCCGCTGTCTCTCCTCATTCAAGTGCGTCGCTCCTTCATGTTCCATCATTTCTGTGTCAGACACAAACTGGCAACAATAGAATCAGGTGGGGGAAATATCAACATCGATTTAGCTCGGGAAATTGTCAAATGATAACAGAAGTGATCCCTGCCGCTCTCGAACAGCCATTTCTCATTGTACAAACAAGTTACGACGGTAACCCGAACGCTGGCTCCACGCGGAAGCACCGTGACTTCTTAGCGATAGCCCCGATTTCCACAAACAACCGGCGGGCGTATATTACAGCAGTAACAGGCTTTTCCTTCTGAAATTAGCTCTTTGATTCTCCCCTCTTACATGGGGGGCGGCCACGGGGGCCTTGTCCTTATTCAGTGGTGGAAGAAGTACTCAAATATTTTACTCAAGTAAAAGTAGCAATACCGCAATATAGAAATACTCTGTTACAAGTAAAAGGCCTGTGTTCCAAAATGTCACTTGAGTAAAAGTACAAAGGTATTGGCATCAAAATGTACTTAAAGTACAAAAAGTAAAAGTACTGAAATGTTTGAAAATAGCAGATCTACAAGCTCACAACGCGTCGCGATGCGACGCGTTGTGAGCTTGTAGATCGGCTATTTTCAAATAGCCTACGTATAAAATAGGGCTGAAGTGGTTAATAATGTTTTATAATATAATCATTTATATCTGCGAAGTAACTAGCAACTAAAATTTTCAAATAATTGTATTGGAGTAAAAGTAACAATATTCGCCTCTGAGATGTAGTGGAGTAGAAGTGAAAGTACCGAGAATAGGAAATACCCCAGTACTACACCAGTAACAGGCTTTTCCCTTCTAAAATGAGCTCTTCGATTCTCCCCTCTTACATGGGGACGGCATAGCCACGGGGGCCTTGTCCTTATTTGCCCCGCACTTGCTCCCTAAACTTGTCCAATTTCACATTTGCAGAGTATTAGCCGCTCAGCTGTTGTTTTGTTCGGCCTATTTTCGGTAGCGCAACACCGCCACGCGATTAACCCATTAAGACCTGAGGCCCATTCTAAAAAGGTTTTCTGAATATTTTTTTTTTACTTAAGAAATATAAAAATATAAAAATACAAAAATACAAAAATGAAAAAATATAAAAATATAAAAATACAAAAATGTAAAAATACAAAAATATAAAAATATAAAAATACAAACATAAAAATACAACCATTTAAAAATATATAAAATATAAAAAATAAAAAAATCACAAATATCTCAAAATATGTTGTTCCAGAGATTCCGAGAAGCAAATATTTGAGTTACAAATGTTCGCTTTAAAAGTATATATTCAAGGATTTACACAAAATCTTCCAGATTTTTCAAAAATAGCAGATCTACAAGCTCATAGCGTGGCACTCGGTGCCGCGCTATGAGCTTGTATATCTGCTATTTTTGAATATAGCCCAAAGAAATCTTAAAAGGACACACAGCTGCGTTCCCGGTCTAAATGGACTAAAGCATAAATCGGGGCATTACTCCTCCCGGTGAAGGAGGAGGTGAGCCTCCAACTCGTTGCTGCTGCTCCCCACATGTCAGTCACGCCAGATGACTGCCACTGGAGCATGAAAGCCATCTCTCTTTCTCTCTCTCCCTCGTTTTCTCTCGCAGCTACATAAACCCCCCCCCCCAATTCTCCTAGGAACGAAGACAGACAAAGCCCTCTCTGCCTCTTTACCTTATACCTCAGACGTGCTCCACCTCTGCTCCAATAGTCTATATCCAACCCCAATACCCACTATCTTTGATACTCTTTGATTCTCAATCTGTTTAAAACACAGAGATGAATGGCCAGGGGTTCCAGACATTTTCCGTGCCAAGGACCCTAAATAGCCATAGGTGGCCCCCATAGAGTTATATTATATCTAGAGGGCGGATTGCCCCGCTCCCAGCTATTCATTTCTATTAAAGTGCTCAGTGTTGTTTTGAAGCACCCGGAAGTAAGAATAGGAACCAATATGGAACCAATATGAACCAATGGAAAGGATCCATGGGTCGTGACGCGTCGTGAGCATGCGCACAAAACGGGAGACGCACGCGCAGTAGCATTTAAGTGCATTCTCAGATTTGACCACCGGGCTTGGCCGCTTCACTGTTCTACCGTAGTTCTGGGGGCTTGGTGCCCGCCCCCCCTATTGCAAAATTGATTGACAATACATCTAGGGGGCGCGGCTGAGAATCTGGGGGTGTGGCCGAAAATGGTACCCGTAGGTACTAGTTGGTACTGTTTTGAAAATGGCGACGAAACCAACTGGCTACCACTGTATAAAAAGGTTATAATAAATTGACTGCCACTCACGCGTTTTGACGCATCAATCCAAAGCCCACACATCGCCAAGGACGTGTTTTGATGTGTACTGGTGTTTAGATGGCGCTAGATGGCGCTCTTCGCTAATCTATGAGTCACCATTTGACTCCCACTGAAGCAGCAAATCACGTGATCAGATCAGATTATCGCGACGCTCCCCCCCCCCCCCCGATTCTACGAGGCTCGGATACATCTTTGAACCCTTTAAGACCGGGAACGCATCTGTGTGTCATTTTTACATTTGGGCTATTCAAAAATGCCGTGCTATGAGCTTGTAGATCTGCTATTTTTGAAAAATCATGAAAGGTTGTGCAAATATTTTATTTTATTTTATTTTTTTGGCGGACAATTGTTACTCAAATCTTTGCTTCTGGGGGTTCGGGGAACTAAATATTTTACAAATGTTCGCTTTAAAAAATATTTAATCCAAGATTTTGTCACAAATTTTCACGATTAAAAAAAAATAGTGCGGCACTCGGCCCCGCGCTATGAGCTTGTATATCTGCTATTTTTGAATAGCCAAAGAAATCTAAAAATGACACACAGATGCGTTCCCGGTCTTAAAGGGTTAAAGCGATCGGTGGATGGATCGTTGTGAAGAATAATATTCTATGATTTTTTCAAAGGTTACTTAAAACGCTTCGGAATCGCTGGCAACGTCGGTTATAGACGATGTTTTACTCTGCGGTTAATGAGATAATAAAAAAAGAATTGGGAAAATTGCCGATATACAAGCTCACATTGCGTCACATAGTGACAATAACGATGTGCCCACAATAGGGACACCAGGGTTGATAGTGGTTAAACTGGCACAATCATCTTTTTTTCCCCCCTTTCATTTCTAATTTAACTCAATATTTGAAAGAATATTAGGTGATTGCTTCCCTCGGCATACTGGCACAAGAAATCTGGCGCTGATTGGTCTAGAGACCAATCAGCGCGTTAGCCCCAGACACACACACACACACACACACACACACACACACACACACACACACACACACACACACACACACACACACACACACACACACACACACACACACACACACACACACACACACACACACACAGGCATCATGATGGCCTTGAAGTTATGATCATTATTGTCATCATCTTCATCATCATCATCATCATTGCCACAATGTTGTTGTCATCGCTCATCGCTCATCACCATCATGTTCATCCTCATCGCAATGATGTGTTCTGTTCCATCATTATTGACAGCTCCATTATCATCATCAACAGCAAGCAAAATGTAACATCTGAAAACCCCATTGAGTGGAATTACCTTGATGGCGGTGGAGGGGATCTGTTACAAGTAAAAGTCCGTAATTCAAAACTTACTTGAGTAAAAGTACAAAAGTATTGGTATCGAGATGTAGGCCTACTTAAAGTTCCAAACGTAGAAAGTCATTATGCAGAATTTCCCGTTTCACACGTTTTCAAATGTATGAAATATTAAAAAATCTTTTGAAAATAGCCAATCTGCAAGCTCACAATGCGTCGCATCGCGACGCATTGTGAGCTTGTAGATCGGCTATTTTCAAATGACCGAAATGTACAGTATATACTGTAGGGCTGAAGTGGTGTGTGTGTGTGTGTGTGTGTGTGTGTGTGTGTGTGTGTGTGTGTGTGTGTGTGTGTGTGTGTGTGTGTGTGTGTGTGTGTGTGTGTGTGTGTGTGTGCGTGCGTGCGTGCGTGCGTGCGTGCGTGCGTGCGTGCGTGCGTGCGTGCGTGCGTGCGTGCGTGCGTGCGGGGGGGGTCTTGTTTTCATAGAACGGGTTCCTTATTTCTCCCGCAGAATCTGGCAACGCTGCTAGTGGCTCCTCATTGGCTTAGACCTGGTTTCTTATTTCTCTCGCAGAATCTGGCAACACTGCTAGTGGCTCCCTATTGGCTTAAAGGACAGCCAATGATCGAACACATGTCGAGAATATGTCGAGTATGACTAGTGCTCAGTCTCTTTGTAGACCTGCATTGCATGCTGGTAAAAAAGCTCCGTTGACAGCTCCATCCAGAGTGTAGAAAAGAGAGTAACGACACGCTTTGATCTCGCCGCAAAGCGGGCTCCTATGGGCTATAGTCCAAACATTGGAACTATCTCATTGAGATCAGAGCACTTCCGCATTCCAGTCTTACAATGGGAGTCGACGCTAGTGTCAGAACTCGGGAGGCATGCGTTAATCCGACAGACCTTTTCTCCGACTATGTGGCATCCGCGTGTGGTTAGGGTTAGGGTGCGGGTTTGGTTCGGGTTTAGTATTGGAAAACGTCGGAGCGCTGCGCTGTCGGAGGAATGCGCTGTCGGACTAACGTACTGCACCCTCAGAACTCTCTTTATGGCTCTGGCTCCATCATCAACAAGCAAAACCCAACACCTGAAAACACCATGGAGTGGAATTACCTTAATGGCGGTGGAGGCGATCTGGATGTGGTGCAGCTTGCGCAGGGTGCTCTCTCTGTCGATGAAGTAGGAGGCGGCTAGCTGGTGCAAAGCCTCCAGAGTCACGCTGGAGGAGTTACCCGAGTACTCACTCACCTCTGCTTTCTTACTCAGTTTCCTCTTATCCACAAATATCGTTAAGGCCTCTTCTCCTGTGCAGGGGAGAGACATGTGAAAGCATATACGTTGAGTTCATTGGTTCGTTTGAAATATAAGGAAATAGGCTCTATGCACAGCAGCCATGTTGGAAAGAAATTGGGCCTCTTCCTTACTTCCTGCACAGGTGTTACCAACGATACTAATGAAGGCTCTGTTCCATTCTGGTCCAACAGAGTCAGGGTGCTGTTATTGTGCATGTTGGCTCACTGGAAACACTCTGCTACACCAGTGGGTCTCAAGGTGTGGTCCAGGGACCCTCATGGTTCCTTGAGGGGGTTTCAAATGGCCCCTTACGGGTGTGTAACTCTGAGAGTGTACAAATGGAACCAAATGGACCCTTACGGGTCCATTTGGTTCCATTTGTACACTCTCAAAGTTATGGGGGTCCACTGTGCTACACTAAATGGAACAGAGCCTTAATTAGTATCATTGGTAAAACCTGTTTAACACATTGCCTGCCAGAGTTTTTTCAGATTTTTAGCTGTTGCCTGCCAGGGTTTTGCCATGTTTTTGGTACCTGTTCGCGTAGCCACAGATTTTTTTCCTCCAGTATGATTGATCCCCAGATGGTTTCTAATCACAGATGAGATTCAGGTGTGGTTTCACAAATGTCAACGAGGTCATTTTGACCTCGTTGACATGTTTGGTTGATGTTTCAATATAGCTCAATAGCAGTAGTTTTAAACCAAAAAACAAAGTGAATTGTTTGTCCGTTTGAATTTTAACATTGAAGTGAATGGAGCAGCAAATCTTCGAACATTTTTAGCTCCTAATCTGTTCATAATTCGACAAGGGTTGAAATTATAAAAAAATGCAAAAAAAAAAAAAAATTTTTTTTTTTGAAAAAAAAAAAAATGTTTTCCCTTTTTTCCAAAGACGTATATATACGTCTTTGGCAGACAACAGCTGATAATTAAAAGACGTATATATACGTCTTTGGCAGCTAATGTGTTAAGGAAGTAAGGAAGAGGCCCAATTTCTTTCCAATATGGCTGCTGTGCATAGAGCCAATAAGGAATACTTTGATTACTTTGATACTGTCGGTTCCTTTTTTTACATGCCTCAGAGTGAAATCGCTCTTTTGTAGTTTTAATTGAAATTTGGGAATTGACCCATTAAGACCTGAGGCCGATTCTATGAATGTCTTCTAAATCAGTTATCTGAAACACGTGTGTGGCTCAAATCTAAAATGACAGATGCTTTCCCCGTCTTAATGTGTTAAGGCTACAGTAGGTGGCCCAGCAACGTTGACCAGTTTCCCTTTCAAAACCTTTGCATCATGCATGTCACACAAACGCGACGCGTTTTGTTGATATAACAAGTTTTTTCATATAGAGTCCTATCCACACATCCACCATTTAAACTTCCACGATCCATATGATCAAAACCATTGGTGTTGTGTGTGCCACGTTCTGTTTGTGTGACATGCATGATGCAAAGGTTTTGAAAGTGAAACTGATCAAAGTCCCTGGCCACCTACTGTACATCTGAAAGCATCTGAAACGATGTGTCAGTACTAACTGTACGGTCAGTACTTGTCATGTCACATGACCATTAGTTTTGAACACAGTGAAACTACACAACTACAGTCCACAGCACAGGAATGTATTCTATACATTTTTTTTTCTTTTTGATTAGTAACTGTTTGTATGATGTTTGGCACAGTAGGCTATTGTATATTAAATGTTTTGATGAATTGAGTACAAAGGACCCCAATGGAAACAAGCCATATATAGGCTTTCTTGGGTTTAAAGTCCTCTTAGCAGACCTTGTATTGAACTTTACTTTCCTATAATTGTTTTGCGAACTGCTAATAAAGTATCCAATCAAGTATTCAATCAATCAATTCATTGTGTTCCTCAAGGACTTGACATGAGGACAGTAATGGAGATAATAGCTGATACACACTAAGATACAGTGTGTGTCTTAGTGTGTACAAATGTAACCAAATGCGTTACATTTGTACACTCCCAGGAGTTAAATTCAGACTAGGGATTTTACTGTGGCTACCAGACACTGTCTTTGACCACTGGGGCCACCTGCCACCAAATAATGATAGTAGCCACTGTCTGATAATGCAGTGGTTCTCGACCTTTTTCATGTGAAGGACCCCCAAAATGATATGTATTTGGCCGCGGGCCCCTATCTCAAAATATTCTGTTCCAGGGCCCGCCAGAAGCAAAGATTGATTTAAAAATGTTCGCTTTAAAATATATATATATATACAAAGATTGATTTAAAAATGTTCGCTTTAAAATATATATATATACAAAGATTTGCACAAATGTTCACCATTTTTCAAAAATAGCAGATATACAAGCTCATAGCGCTATGAGCTTGTAGATCTGCTATTTTTGAATAGCCAAAGTATAAAAGGTTAAAGTGGTTAAAATAATTGTGATGCTATATTAAGACATTTTGCTGGGGAACCCCCTTAAGGACCCCTGGGCGTCCCCAGACCCCACTTTGAGAACCAATGTGATAATGGCAATCAATACTTGTGTATAACCCATTATTTGTTGAGACGCTCGTGCAATTGCTTCTCTTTTTATCGCCCATAGGTCAAATCTAAACTCGACAGTGCTCCACACTGCTGCACGACATTTCATGACCATTCTTTTTTACTCTTCTAACTCGGCTGTTGATGGCTGGCCCTGTTTAATATTGCCCTCTGTTTATTCATCTCTCAAAGTTCATATGTTTCTGAACACATAACAGGGTAGTGATTTATAACCCAAGCATCACTTCTCTGGCTAAAACCCAGGGTCGGGCAAAAGCCTCCTCATTCTATTCTCTCCTCTTTCATACCACTAAGATGTGGCTGCGTGCCAGAGGAGTGAGCGTTGCATTGACTCACAGAGCTCCATTGGAGAAAGAGAGGGAGGGAGGGGTGAATTATCCCATTATGGCCGGGAAAGAATCTGTGTAATTTTTTAAGATTTCTTTGGCTTTTCAAAAAATAGCAGATCTACAAGCTCATAGCGCGGCACATGAGCTTGTGGATCTGCTATTTTTGAAAAAGCTTGAACATGTGTGCACATTTTTGAATGTCTATATTGTTACAGCAACATTTCTTAACTCAAATCTTTGCTTCTGGGGGCGTCCCTGGAACAACATATTCTGAGATGGGGGTCCTTTGCCAAATACATATAATTTTGAGGGTCCTTGACATGAAAAAGTTTGAGAACCACTGATATTATAGCAACATAAGTTTTTTTCAAAAACTGATTCAGAAGACATTGGTAGAATCCCCCAGAAGCAAAGATTTGAGTTACAAATGTTGGCTTTAAAAATAAATATTCAAATATTTGCACAAATGTTCAAGATTTTTCCAAAAATAGCAGATCTACAAGCTCATAGCGCGGCACTCGGTGCCGCGCTATGAGCTTGTATATCTGCTATTTTTGAATAGCCAAAGAAATCCAAAAATGACACAGATTCTTTCCCGGTCTAAATGGGTTATACAGAGCTGCTCACAAACACGACCTTTCGGGAGCCAAGCCTTGGGTCTAAAGTAATTGACAAGTGTTGCTTTGTAAGAGGAAATCTGCTTTTCCAGACCCCCATATATGTGAGTCTTTCTTATATATGAAATTAAAGTTTTTTTTCTTTCTTATTTCTTTGCCCTCGGTGCAGGCAGGCACCAATAATGATAATCCATCCTCCGTACTAAAGAAAACACAAACTGTGGTGACAACAGGGAGAGAGGCTTGTATATGTTAGAGCACACACACAGTAAAATACTGAGTGTACAAATTGAACCACATGATCCATAATTGTTCCATTTGTACACTTAAGTTAAATGAACACCAAGGATTTTACAGTGCACAAGCTCATACCAACAGTATAACCACAATGCATTTTTGAAGACAATTTCTATGCGGTGAGCCGTTATCCATGATCCCAACAAAATCTGTGTTATGCGTGATTTGGTTACTAACTGTGAGTTATTGTACCGTGTCAAACTGTTTTCAGTGCACCCCACCCACCCCCACCAAAAAAGAAAGAAAGAAAGAAAGAAAAAAATAAGAAAACGTTGTCTGCATTTGACTCAGAGAGAAATTATTCCCCAAGATGTCTACAGTGGTGGTGTAGACTACAGCATATGGTCCATTATTTATTTGGCATTTGAGCCACGGACCACCATTTGATGAGATTTAGCCTCTCAGACCCAAGACTTAGAATATGTTGTTGTCCTTGGATAAGATTTTGTCCACAATTCCATGCTGTGTTGGTGTTGGTACCATAGGAGAGATTAACAGGCAAAATAACAATTCTTCTACATTCTCTTAATTGTGTAGAATTGTGTAGACCGTAAGGGTCCATTTGGTTTCATTTTACGCTCTCAAGAGTTAAAGATCTATAAGGGTCCATCTGGTTACCAACTCTCCATCATTTAGCTGGCGACCACCTGGAACCCCCTCAAGGACCACTGGTGGTCCCCGGACCACTGGTTGACCCCCGGTTTATATGCATTAGGCCAATGACCCCCGTTTCCTCAGTGTACAGTGCAAAATATGGAACCAAAGCAGTCAAGAGTTACAGACACATGAGGGTGCATTTAGTTCTTAACTATCAATCATTTAGCTGTGAACCCTCTGGAATCCCCCTCTGAGTAACCCGGACCCCCACGTTGAGAAGCACTGATTCTCAACAGGGAGCACATTAACCCATTAAGACCTGGAACTGTCTCGTTTTTATATTTGAGCTAAAAAGCATTATTTTACACTTTGGCTATTCAAAAATAGCAGATATACAAGCTCATAGCGCGGCACAGAGTGCCGCGCTATGAGCTTGTAGATCTGCTATTTTTGAAAAATCGTGAAAATGTGTGCAAATCTTTGAATATATATATTTTTTAAAGCGAACATTTTTAACTCAAATCTTTGCTTCTGGGGGTCCCTGGAACAACATATTTTGATGGGGGTCCGCGGCCAAATACATATCATTTTGGGGGTCCTTGACATGAAAAAGATTGAGCACCACTGATATAGAAACAAACGTTTTTCAGAAAACTGTTGAGATTTAGGAGAATGGGTTAAGGGTGCATGCATGTTGTAGATCCCCAAAAATGATATAATCAATCATCACGATTGTTTTATTTCATTGTTTACCTCCCAGTGTAGCCGACAGCAGGAAGTGCGTTCCATACTTCCTGATCAGATTGTCTGTGATCATCTGGGTCGTGGGCCGGTGACCCAGCAGGCGAATGTTCCGAATGAACTCGGGCGTCAGGGGTAATGGAGACTCCAGGAAATCTCTCCTCTCCACCGCCAGGTTGTTCACTTTCCACCTCCCAAACTCTCTAAAAAGCATCAAATGAAAACAACAACACAAAAATAGTCGCGATGTCAAAAAGCCATTTTGGAAAATAAGGCAGCTATTACCGGCATAGTTCTGTTGATATGTGTATAGCAGGGATAAAGGTGTGGCAACACGGGCACACACCACACTGCAGGGAAGGCAATAGCATTGACCTAAAGATTTAACAGTGGAATAAGAGGATAAATAAAATACAGAGAGAGACACACACTATAGGAGCAGCGGCTTTGAATGCTATCAATGAGAGAGAGAGAGAGAGAGAGAGAGAGAGAGAGAGAGAGAGAGAGAGAGAGAGAGAGAGAGAGAGAGAGAGAGAGAGAGAGAGAGAGAGAGAGAGAGAGAGAGAGAGAGAGAGAGAGAGAGAGAGAGAGAGAGAGAGAGAGAGAGAGAGAGAGAGAGAGAGAGAGAGAGAGAGAGAGAGGACAATAGTGAAAAAGAACTCAGACTCTGTCAGACAGCAGACCAGGTAGCATTTTGTAAAGATGAATGCCGTCTGGGAGAGTGGTTCGTGCTCATAGAACGCGTCTGACAGATGCTCTGCTTAATAACCCAATCATGACAGAGATATGCACTGACAGGGGGAGAAAAAACAATTGTGCGGGTATTACCCCCATGGTCGACACATCCGGTGTTTTTCAATTATGAGAGAGAGAGAGGAAACAAAAGTGCAGGAGGGAAGAATAAATGGAACTTGTGAAAGCGCTCTGAACAAAGGCATCTCATCAGGCCTTTGTTGCCTTATCATGTTCTTCTGTTTTCCAGTGACAAGCAATACCAGCTGACCTCCAGGAGTGCGGCTCTTTTTTGTTTGTATTAATCCCTTGTGCTTCAGTGATTATAATATCCGAGCATGTTCATTTTTAATTGCCTCTGGCAGCTTGAAGACGATAATGGTATGAGTCAGGGTTAACTGTAAACTGCTGGCACAATCTAACTGCCGGCACCATGTTTTAACCCTTTAAGACCGGGAACGCGTCATGTGTCTTTCTATTGGATTTCTTTGGGCTATTCAAAAATAGCAGATATACAAGCTCATAGCGCGGCACTCGGTGCCGCGCTATGAACTTGTAGATCTGCTATTTTTGAAAAATAGTGAAAATGTGTGCAAATCTTGGAATGTGTATTTTTTAGAGCGAACATTTTTTACTCTGTCACAACTTCTGGGGGTCCCTGGAACAAAATATTTTGAGATGGGGGTCCTTGGTCAAATACATAAAAAAAAACTGTTAGGATTTAGAAGACATTTGTAGAATCCCCCAGAAGCAAAGATTTGCTTTAAAACATATATATATATTCAAAGATTTACACACATTTTGACGATTTCTTTCGAAAATAGCAGATATACAAGCTCATAGCGCGGCACCGAGTGCCGCGCTATGAGCTTGTATATCTTTATTATTTTCTGAATAGCCCAAAGACATCTTAAAATGACACACAGATGCGTTCCCCGTCTAAATGGGCTAAATGGAGGCAGAAATGGAAGTTACTCAACAGTACATCTCCCTTTTACTTGTTTTCTGGTCAGTCTCTTCTTAAGTCTTCCTCAAATAAGATTAAGGAAATACAAAATAACAAAAGCAGAATAAGAAAGATAGAAAGGATACGCTATAGCCATTCTCACACAATCTGTTTTCCAATCGATAAATGCACAAAGTACGCAACATTTGTAGAATTCTTGCCTCGGGCAAGTTCTTTGAGAGCTCTTGGAGCTTCTATGACTGCAAGTGGCAGCGTTATGAATCATATCATATGAAGAAATATTCTCTGAACGTTTTCATCTCCTTGCAAAATGTCATTAGCAGATCTATTTATATAATTGAACTGGCTCATGAATCTCACACTTTTCACTGCTTTCCCCATGCGTCTTTAGCAACTTGGTGAACAACACAATTAGATGATATAAATATAGCTGCAAGCAGCGATAATATGGGGCCAGGAGAGAGAAATGATAATTCCTTTAACAGGTCAGTTCATGAAAGTCCTTGCGGTCTTGTTTCCAATGAGTGCCTGTGAGCAATTAGGGGTTAAGAGTCTTGCTCAGGGACAAATTTCATTTCATCGACACATTTGCTGACCTGGCCTGGAATCGTACCTGGGGCAACCAGAGTCTCTGGCTCCCTAGGCGGGCTCACTAACCACTCAGCTATGGCCACCCCTCAGAGAGAGAGAGAGAGAGAGAGAGAGAGAGAGAGAGAGAGAGAGAGAGAGAGAGAGAGAGAGAGAGAGAGAGAGAGAGAGAGAGAGAGAGAGAGAGAGAGAGAGAGAGAGAGAGAGAGAGAGAGAGAGAGAGAGAGAGAGAGAGAGAGAGAGAGAGAGAGAGAGAGAGAGAGAGAGAGAGAGAGAGAGAGAGAGAGAGAGAGAGAGAGAGAGAGAGATACGGAATAGATTGAAGAGACATAGAGAGAGACAAATGGAATAGATTGAAGAGACAGAGAGAGAGACATGGAAACGGAATAGATTGAAGAGAAAGACATGGAAATGGAATAGATTGAAGAGAGAGAGAGAGAGCGCCATGGAAACGGAATAGATTGAGTCATGTTTTTTGCATTTCAACTTAAATGAGTCTGCATCAAGTGAGGCTTGAACCGGCAACCTTACGGTCATGAAGCACTCTTAGGTAGCTGCAACACTACCTATAGTGCTATATCTTTGTCCAGGCTGATATTGTCTGTTGAGGATCACAAACTCTTGCCTTCTGTCATGACCCAAGCCCCTGTTTCACTAACACTAAGATCACTCGTTCACAAACCATTTACCAATGAAGAAATTGTACATCTCCTCAGAACCAAAATTAGTGAAAGTAGCCGATCTACAAGCTCACAAACCATTAAAAGTTGTCAGATTGTACATTGGCTATTTTCACAATGAAGTATGTTATACATTGAAAAAACATACTCTCATTGCTATCTGAAAAGTTGTGAGATTGTAGATCAGCTGTATGTAAAAAACACTCAATTAAGTATTTCATGTTATCTTTAACAATTGCAGATGTATTCATTGATAGTCATGTTGTGTGAAATGCAACTCAGATGAAGTCTGCACCAAGTGAGGCTTGAACTGGTGACCTTCAGGTTGTGGGGCACACATTTAAGCGAGAAGCCACCAACAGACAAGAACCTGTGAAAAAGGAGATCACACAGATCATACAGTTTCACGCAAATAGCTGAAAAATCCTGGGTTTAAGTGTTTTTCAAACTGCTCAAGATTGCGGACAATCTAAGGGCGGTGCTTACTGGTCAACGTGATAGATGTGTTCCTCATTAGTCAAGGCACATGTGTAAGCAGGTCTAATGGCTGTCGGCCAAACGAGGCATGACTTTTGCCTGTTTAAAGTTTCAATTTTCAAAAAATTGCTATAGCGCCCCCGTTTGACCAATTGGAGTAAGATTGGTTTCAGTGATATTTGGAATGGCCCTTTACATTTCTGCAAAGTTTCAAAGAATGGTAAGTCTGCATGTATGAGTTAGGGGCAGATGAATAATTGTCATAAAAATGCAATATTCATTGGCTCATTAAAGCTTCATTTTTTCACTTATGGAAGATATTTTGCAAACGTTTTTTGGTATAGGTCCAAAGTTCATGTGTAAAAAGTTTCGTGCAGATTACTTAAAAATCCCAGGAGGAGATAGGTTTTAACTGTTTTTCATATAATTCAAAATGGTGGGAGATCTAAAGGTCAGAGGTCAAAAGTCAGAGTGTGAAAGTTGTTCAGCATGAGGAGACGCATGTGTGCATCGAAGTTTCATGGCTGTAGGTCAAACACGGCATGAGTTGTACCTGTTCAAAGTTGGTATTTTTCAATTGAGTGCTATAGCGCCACCTTTTGACGAAAGATTGTGAGAATTATTTCTTGATCGTTTTTCATGACCATCTATCATATGGCCGAGTTTCATAAAAAGCGACTGCACGGTTCAGCCAGAACTGCCAAAAGTGGCAGAAGAAGAAACGGAAATAATGCGAATAACAATATGGGTCCATGCTGGAAGCCTGGCCCCATAATAATACTATACAATGAAGAAAACTTGCGTGCGTGCGTGCGTGCGTGCGTGCGTCTGTCTGTCTGTCTGTCTGTCTGTCCTCATCCATTGTTCTCCTCACAGTTTCACTTTGGCCACATTTAAGCACCGTATTAGCATATTTCTGAAATCTCAATTAACACTCATTAACACTGCTGGGGGTGGAAAAGGTGGGAGTGACTCAGACAGCTGTGCCAGGCTTAATTGATCCACAGGTGTTTCCAATTGTCTAACTGTGCTCCGCTCTTTATAGTATAGCACGCTGTATCTGGGCTCAGGGATGTGCTGTAGACACACACAGCACTGGCCGATTAGAGAAAGAGTTAGGTCAATGGTGCAAATATATAAAGGACTTTGATTTAAAGGTTTCATGACATTCAGTTTTACAACACATTAAAAGTCAGTGATCCATGGCAGGTTATCTGATTCCTAAAGCCTTTTCAACTGCAATAAAAAAAAGAAATCTTTGCCTGCGGGTGTCGCTGTTGAGGGATTTAGCCTGTCAATCATCGCCTCTGCTCCACCCCCACCCCACCCCCCCAAAGGAAAGGATAGGGGAGGGGCGGGGTGGGGAGAAGAGGGGGTGGGATTAATTTGACTATGTCAAAGTCCAGGGGCCAATCCCAGCACCTTTTTAGCCTAATTATTCAGAAAACCCCAGACCACAGAAAATCCATTGAATGTTCAAAGTTCAGTTTTTTGGGGTGTAATTGAGATCATAAAACAAAAAAAAACAAAAAAAAGATAATGAATGTCATGAAACCTTTAAGTGCATAGCAGGCAGCAGAACCAGCAAGTCTATGTAATTATGTGTTGTTGTTCAGGGACAGGGACATAGTTATGTGGCCATTTTGACACGCATTTCTCTCCAAGTGGGTTGGTTGGTCAATCGATCTGAAATTGCACACAGGCACTGGCCATTGACATATGCAGGAACTGGCAAAGCAGATTTTGTATTATTGCGTTACTTAGCATTTACAGATATTGATGAAAGAGCCTGCACCAGATTAATAAAGTGTGATAAAATACCTCCACTGTGTGTGAGTACGTAAATTGTGTTTATCTCATACTAGAGGATTTGAGCTACAAATTAGACAACCGTTCTGGATCAACAGCGTATTGATAGTGTCGCTGAAAACTGGAATAGGCTCTATGCAGAGCAGCCATATTGGCCAGAAATTGGGCCTCTTCCTTACTTCCTTCACAGGTGTTACCAAAGACACTAATGCAGGCTCTGTTCCATTTAGTGTAGCACAGTGGTTCTCAAACCTTTTATTTTCAAGGACCCCCATAACTCTGAGAGCGTACAAATGGACCCTTACTGGTCCATTTGTTCCATTTGTACACTCTCAGAGTTACACACCTGTAAGGGGCCATTTGGAAGCACATGAGGGTCCCTGGACCACAACTGTAGACCCACTGGTGTAACAGAGTGTTTCCAGTGAGCCAACATGCACAATATCAGCACCCTGACTCTGTTTGTCCAGAATGGAACAGAGCCTTCATTAGTATCATTGGTAACACCTGTGAATGTCTTCATAATATGAATAGAGCCTATTTACTGGGGCCAGGCCCTATGCACAGGCCTGGCCATATATCCGGCGGAGGCACCGCATATGTATATAGCCTACAACTGGAACTGACGCCCACTCTCCACTGGAAACTTGTGGATAGGATTTTCAAGTATTCTCGGCTCAGAATACATTGATGTTTTAACCCTTTAAGTTCTGAAGCCGATTCTACATGTCTCCTAAATCCCAACAGTTTTCTGAAAAACGTATGTTTCTATATCAGAGGTGCTCAAACTTTTTCATGTCAAGGACCCCCAAAATGATATGTATTTGGCCGCGGACCCACATCAAAATATGTTGTTCCAGGGACCCCCTGAAGCAAAGATTTGAGTTAAAAATATTTGCTTTAAAAATATATATATTCAAAGATTTGCACACATTTTCACGATTTTTCAAAAATAGCAGATCTACAAGCTCGTAGCGCGGCTTGTATATCTGCTATTTTTGAATAGCCCAAAGTGTAAAATAATGCTTTTTAGCTCAAATCTAAAAATGACACAGTTCCAGGTCTTAATGGATTAAATTGATATATTTAGTTAATGCTTTACCAAATAAATGATAATAATTTGCTCCATCAACATTTCATTTGAACCATGAAATGAAAGGCATTTGAAAACACAATATTTCACATGAGCTTACATCTTTGAAAAAATAAATTCCGTGGGTCTCGACGGTGGCAGATGTATGAATTAATTAATTCCTGGCAGTCAATGCGTTAACGATACACATCAGATGTTTTTTATTTACCATTTTAACATCGATAAGTCTCTCCTGTGAAATTACTTTTCATATTTACAAGCCAAATTCAGTTCTGACTTTTATGATACAGTAGATAAGCACTTGAAGATTCTACTTAAAATCTGCATTTTGCATTTAAACCCTATAGGCTACTTCATTGACCAGGGTCCCCAAGGGGTACTTGGTCCCCTCCTTTTTTCCCTATACACCAAATCTCGCCTAGTATCACTTCCCAGAATATGGATGCGAGGGTTAATATGGCTTAGTCACAGTTTATACCAAAATCTGATTATAGATGACGCCTTTGAGCTGTCCTGTAAAGTGGGTGGCCCCACGATATGGCACACCCATTGGGTGGGTCACAATATTTGAAATTATCTGTTTTGGAATAGGTCTTATTAAAAATAAAAAAAAATACACTCTAGTAATTGACTTATTTTCATACAAGAAAGTAACCATTAAAGCAACCAGCAGCCTAATCATTCACTTGATGAGAACTGCTGACCCGGTGTATCTTGAAGCCCTTCCATTACGTTAGCTTATTCAGTTATGATGGAGAAAGCAGAAATGTAATCTGAAATAAAATATACAGTATGGCCTGGCTCCTATAGCCTAAGGCCTACCGTATGTTCTACACACACACACACACACACACACACACACACACACACACACACACACACACACACACACACACACACACTCATAGCGCGGCACCGAGTGCCGCGCTATGAGCTTGTAGATCTGCTATTTTCGAAAAATTGTGAAAATGTTTGCAAATCCATGAATATATATATTCTATTAAACTAAATGTTTAACTCAAATCTTTGGGGGTCCCTGGAACAAAATGTCAATGACCCCCAAAACTATGTGTATTTGGCCCCCATCTCAAAATATGTTGTTCCAGGAACCCCCAGAAGGTATGGCCAATGCACTCTGCTCCCATGTGCTCCCATTGTGCCTTGTGCATTTGCACTCTGAGCCATTTAGAACTAGACCTCCTCCCCAGCAGTACAGTGAATGTGTGCACCGAGCAGATAAGGCTGCAACTTGTAGCATTTGGCTGTGTTGACATAGTGAAGGAGACAGAACAAAGTGCCGCAGAGTTATTTCACACGCGTAATAAACCAGATTAATGTTCAGCCTAAATGAACAATTACAGTCAGATTGCTCCTCGCACGCCCAGTGCCCACTTGTAATTACAAAAGTCTAAAGTGAGGGTCAGGGTCTAACTCTCTCTCTTCTTGCCTGCCAGGCTGCCACTGGTAATAATCTATCATTGTTTCATAAAAGAATGAAAGAAAATACAATTTATTTTAGTAATAAGAAAATGAAGACTTGAATCTTAAAGAGCCATTGAATAACTTTGTTCTCATTGAAAAGCTCCATTGACGTCCACCGATTTTCAGGACACTTTAGAGCCATAAGAATCAACACGATCTCACTCGTCTACACCTCTGGATCAACATCAACAATATTCTATTGTATTTTAACCCATTGAGACCGGGAACGCATTTGTCATTTTAGATTTTAAGCACGTTAACCATTATCTTTATACTTGGGCTATTCAAAAATAGCAGATCTACAAGCTCGTAGCGCAGAACTCCGAGCTTGTAGATCTGCTATTTTTTTGGGGGGTGGAAAAATCATGAAAATGTGTGAATGTATATGTTTTTTAAAGCGAACATTTTTAACTCAAATATTTGCTTCTGGGGGATTCTACAAAAACAATTTAAAAAAAAAACGTATGTTGCTATAATATTAGTCGTTCTCAAACTTTTTTCATGTCAAGGACCACCCAAATGTATTTGACCCTCCCCCCCAACTCAAAATATTGTGTTCCAGGGACCCCCAGAAGCAAATATTTGAGTTAAAAAAAAGTATATACTGTATATATTCAAAGATTTACACACATTTTCACGATTTCTTTAAAAAAAAAAATGAGCATATCCACAAGCTCATATGAGCTCATATGAGCTTGTAGATCTGCTATTTTTGAATAGCCCAAAGAAATCTTAAAATGACACACAGATGCGTTCCCGGTCTAAAAGGGTTAACGAAGGTTGTGAAAGCAAAACAATGAGTCATTTGTATGGATCACACATTTACAGGACAATGCATTCTCCAAGGAATGCTATACAGTAGCTATAATGTTGCACAGTGATCTTTCCATAGTAAAAGCTTTGACTGCTGTAATCAGAACAGGTTGAGAGCAACCTTGGCTGCATGATGATGGATGGAGAGACTATGGCCTTTTGAAAGGGTATATATCATATTAAACCGGGAATAATGAGGATAGCCCCCAACACCCAGATGTTTGAATGATACATTCAATGTAAATCCCTCTGACTTCAAGCTACTTCACACCAAAGGCACTAAATGTGCAGCGGAAAACGTTCAATTCTGCTCCCATACATTGTAACTTACTGTAACATTACATACATACAAAATAAGAAGTGCTTACTATTGAGTTAATTTCATACCAGGGAGAGATAAAATGCAATGTATGCAAAATAAATAATTAGCCCCATTTATTTAATCTGTTTAAATGTCCTCCTGTGTGTATTGATCAGCATTCACAGCCTCCCAAATTAACATAAATGTACCTACATTAACATAATCCAAACCATATAAGGAAAAGCAGGTCACATTTTGGCATAGTACAGTAGGTAAAGTAAAAGTGGAGGCATCCTAAGTACTGATGAGGATACATTGGACATTCTTAAGTATGATGTTTTATGTTAAACTTGAACATGTGCTCCTCGGAGCACAGGTCTCTGCGATGTCAGGTAGGTTAGTGTGGGCCAGCAATGTTGGGAATTCGCAAATCAGGCTGGAATGTGAAAAATCGTATACGGATCTGTCTTGATCACTTGACTAACAAGATAATGTGTACCGATTTACGTGACGTTTGGACAACATTTGTATAGGAGTAATATAAAAAAAATGGTTTAGCAAAAATCGGCCTCCTGGTGGCACTATAATAGGGCAATGTTGAAAGGGTGGCATTTGTTCCTCAACGTAGGGCGAATATACGTGCAAAATTTCATGGAAAGTGCATGCTGCGTTCATGATTTGAGGCAATTTGTTCAAAACGGAGCACTCAGGATGGAATATGAAAAATCTGCAAGACTCGTTTCGTTTAATGACTATAGAGATACTGTGTACCGACTTGCATGATGTTTGGACAAAATCTGTAAGAGTACTGTAAAAAAAAATGTTTTGCAAAAAGCGGCCTCCTGGTGGCGCTATAACAGGCCCATGTGAAACATTTGGGGCAGAGGTTCTGAATTGGAGTTAGTCTCCACCAGCCTTTCGGCCTGGCGGAGACAATAAGTTTGATACAGTTAAATCCCCTCTTACTAACAATGTAGCCTACAAATGTACTTTTAGCATGTTTGGTAAATGAGACCCGCAGAGGGTAGAATGGATGCGCTGACCTTTCTGCTGACACTGTAGTATTTACACAAAGGCCTTGACTAATTTGTTGGTCAGGTATGTCGTCTGGAGTTATTAATCTTTACTTCATTTCATGCCATCCAAATAAATGACCTCTTCAAGTGGGACACTGTGTCTCCTGAGCTCCACTCTGCAATGTGAAATCACTCGTTCAAAGCCACGGCACGTACATATAGGGGAGAGAGAGAGAAAGAGAGAGAGGGTGGAGAGAGAGAGAGCGAGAGAGAGAGAGAGAGTGTTCACAAATCCCCTCTGTTGTTCATTCCTTCAGTTATCATTGATGGTGATAAGCGAGCACTGTCTTGTCCCAACCCCCTGATAGGCCAGTATAGTGCATGTGTCCTAGAGGGAGAGCAGTAAATGAAATAGGTTTCACTTCAGAGTTTCTTTTATATAACAAGACATATATATTTATTTTATACTTTTGTTTTTTGAAAAATGTTGCTATGTCAGTGGTTCTCAAACTTTTTCATGTCAAGGACCCCAAAATGTATATGTATTTAGCCACGGACCCCCATCTGAAAATATTTTGTTCTAGGGACCCCCAGAAGCAAAGATTTGAATTACAAATGTTCGCTTTAAAAAAAAATATATATATTCAAAGATTTGCACACATTTTTTTAGATTTTTCAAAAATAGCAGATCTACAAGCTCATAGTGCGGCACTCGGTGCCGTGCTATGAGCTTGTATATCTGCTATTTTTGAATAGCCAAAGTGCAAAATAAAGCTTGTTTAGCTCAAATCAAAAAGTGACACAGATATGTTCCAGGTCTTAATGGTTTAAAAGTCTTACATGTGCTTCTGCTTTATACATAATTTGAATCAGTTTATCAGTGTGGCTTTGATCATATTAAAGTGAGGAATGTTAGACATTTTGTAAATTCGTCCACTGGAGCAATATTTGTCTAGGCTATGACTAGGTAGAATGCTCCATCTGATATATGGACCGTTTTGTTAAAATGGATGTTGCCATTTCGGTCACAATGACCGAAATGTCCATAGTAAAATTGTATATTTATGAAGTTATCTTAATTCTGCAACACAATCACGTGCATTACCTAAATGCAATATGTTCAGAACATAGCCAAATGCATGTCAACACTCTTGCCTGCGCCCCATAGCGAATGTGGCAGCAGTCCCCTGGCAATGGTTTGCTATGGACAGGTGGTTAAAATTGACGGCCAACTTTGTTTTTGCAGGGGAAGCCACGGTGTACGCTCACCAGAACACTCTAGTGTTAAATCCCCAAAACACACATTTACAAAAAAAAACATGCCATGTTTCGTATCCTTCAAAGCGCTCATTAACAACCCTTTCAAATTTGATCAGCAAGAAGGCAGGGAAATTGAAAGGAGGGATGAGAGAGTACGATTTCATTAGCTTGTTTCATTGCTGTGGTCGATCATGCCACTGTAACTAGCAGCACCACCTCTGGTAATTCATCTTCTCCTGTCGTTGAGCATTTATTAGGATTTAGCAGAAATCCACATTCCACGGGAGGAGAACCGGACTACGGAAATAATATTGTCACTTTCAATCACCTCTCTGCCCTGTGTGAAATTATACATTTCACTAAGCAATGGATCGGGGGGTGGGAAAAGCAAGAAAATAATAATAATTTGAAAACAAACATGAGAGTGAGCAATCTTGTCGGTCTACACTATAGTCACCCTGGTCTCAGCAATGGTCACTGGCACTGAAGTCAGAGAGGCAAAGAGAAAGCCCGTCTATATTTTGCAGCATTGAAATTGGGACACAATAAAAGACAAAGAAAATGAAACTTGAAGAGGGGGCTATTTAATTTGTTACCTCTCCGTCACCAGCTTGTTTACCAGAGGGAACAAGTTTGATGTCTTGGAATCTCTAGGGTGGGTTTTAAACCATTAAGACCGGGAACACATCTGTTAAACCATTATGTTATACTTTGGCTATTCAAAAATAGCAGATCTACAAGCTCATAGCGCGGAACTCACTATGAGCTTGTTATAGATCTGTTATTTTTGAAAAATCTTGAACATTTGTGCGAATCTTTGAATTAGTATATATATTTTTAAAGCGACCATTTTGAACTCAAATCTTTGCTTCTAGGGGTCCCTGGAACAACATATTTTGGGATTGGGGGTCAGCGGCCAAATACACATCATTTTGGGGGTCCCTGACATGAAACATGTTTGTTCCAGGGACCCCCCAGAAGCAAAGATTTTAGTTTAAAAATGTTGTTTCCAAAAATATATGCATTTAAAGATTTGCACAAAATGTTCAAGATTGTTCAAAAAATGTGCAGATCTACAAGCTCATATGAGCTCGTACAGTATATCTGCTATTTATGAATAACCCAAAGTATAAAATAATAGTTATAGCAATTGCGTTCCCGGTCTTAATGGGTTAAGAGAGAACAACAGACAGGGAACATCAGTTACAATGTTCCGGCGGGGTCTGTACTGTAGCAGCTCTGGGGGAGTCTACTCCTGCAGCACTCACCTCAACCTTGTTCTCAGCACCTGCACATTCCCCTGTGGGTTAGAGAAAGCTGCTGCTATTCATTGTGCTTTAAGTGGCTCTTATATCAAAGTGTAAGCAGGTTTCTCTGATCAAGTTAAACTCATAGGGTGGGCACTTTCCTGCTTATTGGAATTTGTGTGACAACCACGTCGTACATTGTTACGGGACACAAATTCCCTGTAGGCCTACTTAATACGTCAATACACACATTAAGGTTTACTGCAGATCATTTCAGAAGTTATAATTCACGGTTCAACCCTTTAAAATTGATTTGCAGCGAACCTGATGCAAGAGAAGTGCGACATAAAAAACGTATTGGTGATATCATCCTAAAGACCATGGTGCTACAGTGTGACTGTTGAAACCATCTGCACCTCGATCGTGTTCTCAGGAGGAGAATGTGGTGCAGTGTGTTCAAGTTACAGCCAGCCTGCTCGGATGCCAGAGATAATGGCCTTGTGACCAATAATATGGATTTTCTCCTTCAATTCATTTTGGCTATAATAATAAACATCCCTTCATATCATCGAAAATTAAAGGGATTCAAATTCTAATCCAAATCAATGTCATCTTGTTCTTCTAGTCATTGTGAATGTTCATGTGTTGACTATCACAGTTCAGTGTAAAAAAAAAACAACGATGTCTTATTGGTGGGGACTGTGGGTGGGGTAAGATTTGAAGTTTTGCAATCATACATGAAAATTGCTTATAAAAACACAGAATGTATCTGAAACAGTATAGGCTGTTAATTGCCTTGCTGTATTATTTTGAGCAATGCAATTCGTTTTAATTCAATTTAGGAAGATTTAGAGGCTATTTACCTTTTCGGTTGTTTTTTCGCCTTAATACCATCACTATTAATCAAGTCCGTACAGTTGTAATCTAGCGGGCTTCAAACACAGCCTTGCGGCTGACAGAAGCCTCTCAAGGGAGTCGGTGATAATGCAGAGTAATAAGTATTAAGAGCTCACTAATCACTTGGCCACACGATAAGACTATTAATCTTGCCACCCATGCACCTCGGCTCCAGCGGGCCAGTGTCTTTGCCAGAGCAGGAAATATTAAAAAGCTCTAACACGGCAGCTGATCACCGAAGCCGTAAAGTATCCCAAGCGCCGATCCATAGATGTCAACAACCGTGTCTGTCCATTTCCCAGAGCCTGGACCTTATCACTCTCAGTTACGATGTACGAGATTTATAACGCAAACCACAACTAATTTGACCGCTATGGCTGAAACCTCAGGTCGTGTTACTATCAAGACAAATCATCACTCCTTCCCTGTAGCCAGTGTTGATTTTGTCGACTAAAACTATGACGAAAAATGTTCGTCAACTACCTTTATTCACTGACAAAAACTAAATAAAAACTAAGCTACGATGACTAAAACTAAGACTAAATATATTGACCATTTCGTCAACAAATAAAAGCTAGACTTTTAAATGCTAAAATGTTAGTGAGGGACTAGTGGAGAAGAGATCCAGTAGAAAAAAAAGAAAAGTAATTTTAGCAGATCTACAAGCTCACAACGCATCACGCTGCAACGCGTTGTGAGCTTGTAGATCTGCTATCTTCAGCATGCAACCAAGTGTAAAATCAGCCATTATGACGCCATCAAGGCACCGCCAAAATACATTATAGTCGAATAAATCAACTGTAGATTTAGTCGAATATAATCTTATGATATTTAGTCGACTAAAAAAAATGGAATTTTAATCAAAAGACTATGACTAAAATTAAAATTAAAATGTGCTGTCAAAATCAACACTGCCCTGTACTAATCCAAAAATATTTCACTTGACCACCTGATCAGGCGATGTACAGTAATCCGCACGTTGCCTTTACTGCTGGTGTAGGAAGAGGGCACAGTGAAATACAATACTGTGGCCCGGTAGCAATACTGCCGTGTGTAACACGTAAAGACTCGTAAATCAAACCTGTCCAGCCGCGTGGACGAGGTGTCGTGTGATTATTGACTCCGAGCACATTTACTGCATGACGGCGCAAGCCAAATAACGTGCTCTCCACCAGAAAATCAGAAGCAAGGCTTTTCACCCATTCTAAGACCATTATTGTAAATTGCCAACAGCTGTGATATGGTGTCATATTACAAACTCACCCCGGCCCTCACTGAATACCTGTTAACATAATGGTTATACTGTTTATAATGTACATTTATTTCGCAAATAGAAATGCCTGTTCATCAGATAAAAGAAAGGAGTAAAAGAAAGACATGTTGCTACTAACCATTTGCAATTTACAATTACAATTTAGGCACTTAGCATTAGCCAACGCTCTTATCCAGACTTAACAAGTGCGAGATCCAGGATACCACCTGTAAACATCAAATCTTGCTCATATATAAATAATATACTTAGCTAAAACTAATCTAAATAAAACATACTGTCAACAAGTAACCTGCGTAGTTTAACCCAAGACCTGAAGGCGAATCTACAAATGTCTTCTAAATCCCAACACTTTTCTAAAAAACGTATGTTGCTCTATCAGTGGTTCTCACACGTATTCATCATTTTCAAGGACCCCCAAAATGATATGTATTTGGCCGCGGACCAAATATGTTGTTCCAGGGACCCCCAGAAGCAAAGATTGGAGTTAAAAGTGTTCGCTTTGAAAGAATGCATACATTCAAAGATGTGCACACATTCCCACAATTTAAAAAAAAATAGCAGATATACAAGCTTGTAGCACGGCACTCGGTGCTGCGCTACGAGCTTGTATATCTGCTATTTTTCAATAGCCAAAGTGTAAAATCATGCTTTTTTTTGGCTCAAATCTAAAAATGACACAGATGCGTTCCAGGTCTTAATGGGATAAATAGCATCTATCAAATGATTGTAATGAAAAGATAAGAACAGCATCTTGTACGGCTATACTGTCCCGTGTGTAATGTCATTTATTCATCGTCTGCTACTCAACAAAATATATTTCAACTAAATGCCAGTTTGCGGGTTAACTCGCCTGACAGATGAAAGCGGTTCCCTTCCTTCCTCAGCCCCATCTCCCTTAATTTATCCACCTCACCACCTGATACGAGTGCAGTACAATTTATTCCGTCCAATATAATTTCCACTGGAGCATTTTTAATAGGGGTTAGGCAAGGACTCCACCAAAATTTCTACTTCAAGTTGTAATCCACGGCTGAAACTCTCATCGGCACATAAATCATGGATATTGTTATTAACCCATTAAGACATGGGAACGCATCTGTGTAATCTTTAAGATGTCATTGGCTATTCAAAAATAGCAGATCTGCAAGCTCATAGCGCGGCACCGAGTGCCGCGCTATGAGCTTGTAGATCTGCTATTTATTTATTTTTTTGCGTGAGAATGTGTGCAAATCTTTGAATATATTTTTCTTAAAGCCAACATTTTTAACTCAAATCTTTGCTTCGGGGGGATTCTACAAATGTGTTCTAAATCCTAACAACTTATGCTGCTATAAAACTCTTTTTTCTCTTTTTTCATGTCAAGGACCCCTGAAATTATATATACTTGGCCGTGGACCCCCCCATCTCAAAATATTTTGTTCCAGGGACCCCCAGAAGCAAAGATTTGAGTTAAAAAATGTATATATTCAAAGGTTTGCACACATTTTCACGATTTCTTTTCCAAAAATAGCAGATCTACAAGCTCATTGCGCTGCACTCGGTGCCGCGCTATGAGCTTGTAGATCTGCTATTTTTGAATAGCCAAAGAAATCTAAAAATCTTCAGATTCTTTCCCGGTCTATGGGTTAATAAAGTACAAACCTCTGACTAAATCTAAAATGTACCCCTTGGTGCATTTTTCCACACTTCTGGTGGTTGACTCTTAATAGGTTACCAGTCAGCACATTGACTGTATTTACAAAGACATTATAATGTATAACAGCTCCATTTTCAGATAGCTAAAATGGCTCAAAACCACCAAACTGAATGCACCACGTGTCCTGCACTGTGTCCCCACACTGAATACAAGCTCCGACTGTACAGAAACCTGAGCCATTCATCTGTATTTATTGAGTTTTGTCACACGGCGCGAGGGTCAATTTGTTCCAGCAGAAGACAAATACCTGAACATCCCCCTGTAATAAGAAACACTGATACTGAACTGATCCACTAAACCCATTTTTTTGTTTGTGTACTAGTTTCCACCAGCTGGAGTCTGATCACCATCCTGCCCCACATTTGTTCTCGCCTTTTCCTCTATAAGAACAGATATAGGCCTTTTGACAGTGACGTTGGTACGCTATATATACAGTATATGCACGTGCATACATGTATCACTTCTTACACAGACATGCAGTGGTGGAAAAAGTACTCAAATGTTTTACTTAGGTAAAAGTATCAATACTGCAATGTAGAAGCACTCTGTTACAAGTCAAAGTCCGGAATTCAATTTTTTTTGAGTGAAAGTACAAAAGTATTGGTATCAAAATGTACTTAAAGTACCAAAAGTAAAAGTACTAAAAATGTTTGACAATAGCAGATCTACAAGCTCACAACGCGTCGCGATGCGACGCGTTGTGAGCTTGTAGATCGGCTATGTTCAAATAGCCTAGGTATAAAATAGGGCTGAAGTGGTTAATGTATGTTTTACAATGTAATAATGTATATCTGCAAAGTAACTAGTAACTAAAGTTTTCAAATGTTTGTAGTGGAGCAATCTGGGAACCCATCGCCAAATGAAAAGGAAAAACAGCACCCTCTGCTGTTTTTTTCTATCTCACTTGGCTCTGGGAGGAAGTCGACGTAGCCCATGTGCACAAGGAAACCGGAGTTTTGGTCTGCCTTCAGCCTTTCACTTCCGGTGGTGCGACTATGTTTTCATTCCCACTAACAATATTTCTACACGGAACACTAACACCACTTCTCCCAGAGAACATGGATCGTTTTGGTTATAAACCCACTTGTTTCTATAATGAAAGAGCAAGTTAAAATGTGAATATCTTTCCTTTGTCTGCTCTGAGGACGCTATTGTTAAATGAGTTTCGGTTTGCTTCGAGTGGGGAATGATCGGCAGACACGTAAATTCCGCCCACTACATTTGATTGGGTAAAGCGCGGCCTGCTTCCTGATCTGATGGCACGCTCACTTGTAGGCCAGTGCGTGCGCGATATGACAAACCCCCCCGACAGATTCAAACGCAGAGCAGAATCTGTTCGTGAGAGATTAGTAGTGGAGTGAAAGTACAATATTTGCCTCTGAGATGTAGTGGAGTAGAAGTAAAAAGTATAGTCACTTGGATATAATCCGGTAAAGTAAAAGCACCTCAAAATGGTACTGAAGTACAGTACTTGAGTAAATGTACGTAGTTACTTTACACCACTGCAGACATGCATAAACAATGCATAATCCTACAGTACAGTATATACTCCATACAGGGCTGCATTCTGGGTACTGGGTTGACAGTTCCCCCTACAGTAGCTGTGGTCCAAAATGTTACATGTTAATGTTGTTGTGGGCGCCGAGAGAGAGAGGACTCACCTATAAATCTTGTATCTGGTGGAGAGGCCGTGCCGGTTCTTCTCCACAAAGTCTATGTACTCCGGGGAGTGGTGGAAGGGCCCTTTGTCGGACAGGAGCCAGTCCAGGGGCCCCCCGGGCTTGTTGTTGTCATCGCCGGGGACGCTGCCGCCGGCCGCGGCGGCGGCCGCTGACCACACACACACCCAGCAGTGGACGCTGAGACGGAGGCTGACAACGGCCCATGGAGCCATCAGAGTCAGGACGGGAAGCTTGAAGCAAAAGGGGGATGAGGTGGTGGTGGTGGGGTAGGGGGAGGGGGAGGGGGAGGGGTTTAGCAGTCAAAGCCAAAGCCACTCGTTGTCAGCTCGTTGCTCCTCCACTGGGACAACCGGGGGACCTGCATACCCTCCTCAATGCCCCCCATGCACCTAAACCAGAGAGAGAGAGAGAGAGAGAGAGAGAGAGAGGGACATGGGTGGGTGGATATAAACAATAACGCGGTGGTGTGAGTGTGGGTGTATGCACACACACACACACACACACACACACACACACACACACACACACACACACACACACACACACACACACACACACACACACACACACACACACAACGCAGTGGTGGGAACAGTACTCAAATGTTTTACTTACAGTACGTAAAAGTATTAATACTGCAATGTAGAAGTAGCCTACTCCGTTGGCTACAAGTAAAAGTCCGGAATTCAAAATTGACTTAAGTAAAAGTACAAAAGTATTGGTATCAAAATGTACTTAAAGTACCAAAAGTAAAAGTATTAACATGTTTGAAAATAGCAGATCTACAAGCTCACAACATCTGTAAATCTGCTATTTTCAAATAGCCTAGGTTTAAAAGAGGGCTAAAATGGTTAATGTATGTTTTATAATGTAATAATTTATATCTGCAAAGTAACTAGTAACTAAAGTTTTCAAATAATTGTAGTGGAGTAAAAGTACAATATTTGCCTCTGAGATGTGGTGGAGTAGAGTATAAACAATTGGAAATACTCCAGTTACACACGCACGCGCACACGCACACACACGTATAAACTGACGCAGGAAAACAAAAAAACAACAAAGGCATAACCAACCACAAAGGACAGACGAAGCGAGACGAGCATTCGAGTGAACTGAAGTTGTCATTCATTCCTCCTTTAATTACAGAATGATGCCTATCCACTGTGCCTCTGTGTTTTTCAACATTATTATTTATCATACTCTCTCTAGCACTGGGCTTAGCTGTACACCGCCACTGCAGATTTAACATGTATTTTGCTACTCGTATTCTCACTTGCCAAGCCCAGCGATGGATAAAAAAAAAGAACCTTTCTAGCTAAAATGTAAAAAAGTGCTCTCTGGTATATCAGGTTCCTGCAGCTGTTCCAACCCGTGTCCAGAGTTCACATCAGTCTCCATCAATTTCTCAAGGCCTGTCAATCAACTCCCCCGCAGCCATGTGCAACCAGCTGCTTTGCAAGATGTATGACTCTGTGTGTGTGTGTGTGTGTGTGTGTGTGTGTGTGTGTGTGTGTGTGTGTGTGTGTGTGTGTGTGTGTGTGTGTGTGTGTGTGTGTGTGTGTGTGTGTGTGTGTGTGTGTGTGTGTGTGGTGTGCGTGCGTGTGCGTGGACACGTACGTGCGTGTGTGTGTGAGATGTGTGAGAGAGCGTGTGTGCGTGCGTGCATACTTGAGTTAAAATACAAAGTGTGTGGGTTGGTTTAAAAAACATCTCAGATAACAACTGCAAGACAGCAAGGCAAGTAATATGCCCAGTAGCTCAAGACATTAATGTTAACTTTAATAGTAGTAAGTACTAGTAATCAGCATACTAAAGGGGGGAAATATAGAAACAAAGCTGCCGTTGTTTGAGAAACAGACAGAGAGAAAGAGGAGGTATAGACATGCTAGAGAGGGAGGAGGGTTAATTATTGAAAGTTAACCAAGCAGGAAAATAGGGAGATGAGACGAGAAGATGAGATGAGTTGAGATGGCGTTTGCCTTGAAATTGATTTTTGTTTGGCGTCAGGTTTTACTGGCCATCACTCATCAGCCTTGCCCTGTCCGATCTGTCTGTCTGTCTGTCTGTCTGTCTGTCTGTCTGTCTGTCTGTCTGTCTGTCTGTCTGTCTGTCTGTCTGTCTGTCTGTCTGTGTGTGTGTGTGTGTGTGTGTGTGTGTGTGTGTGTGTGTGTGTGTGTGTGTGTGTGTGTGTGTGTGTGTGTGTGTGTGTGTGTGTGTGTGTGTGTGTGTGTGCACGTGCGTGCGTGTGTGCGTGCGTGCGTGCGTGCGTGCGTGCGTGCGTGCCTTTTAAACTGTATATTCATTATCCACTTATGAGCAGACATGTCCTGCAGATGACCATGATGAACTGGGTGTATTTCAAACATAAAATGGATCAGCACTCAGTGCATTGTACAGAGTGCATAATGTTATCTTCTGTCTTCTATAATGGATCTACTGTATGTCATCTAATTCCATAGTGCAGACATCTATGCATAGCCATGCGTGTGGATTAGAAAGAAGAGCCTGTGTTAGAGGTCGGGTGGGGTTGCTCACAGCAAAATCCTCAGTAACACTGTTAGTTTAATACACTGTTAGTTTAACCAGTCCAATGTAACCATTCAGACCTGTAAGAGTCCATTTGGTTACATTGTACACTCTCAGAGTTATATACATTCACAATGAATGTAGCAAATGTAGTGCAGTTCAACACAGAGTATAGCCCTATGTAGCAGGGGGTATAAAACAGTGGTTCTCAAACTTTTTCATGCCCAAATTGATATTTATTTGGGTGCGGACACACCAATCTGAATTTCTTTGTGCCTTTGTGCAGATCTACAAGCTCATAGCGTGGCACTCTGTGCCACGCTATGAGCTTGTGTATCTGCTATATTTGAATAGCCAAAGTATATGGGTTAAGTGGTTAAAATTATTATGACACTATATTAACTCATTTTGCCTGGGGACCCCCTGGTACCCCCTCAAGGACCCCTGGTCACTTTGAGAACCAATGGTATAAAATATGCATTCTCTGCTCTTCACTTTTAACTTCTGTTGTTGATGTCGTTAAACCCTACATACTCTGTCGACCAGTGTCCCCCCAGGGGTATACTAGGACCCCCACTCCCCCCCACCCTCCCCCAAACACCAAATCTCTTTGCCAAAAATAGCTGATCTACACATGCTCGCAACGCGTTGAGTTGCAATGGCTTGTGCGCTTGTACAGTATAGATCAGCAATGTGTTTGCCATGGGGACAGCAGAGTAAAATGTAATACAGTTCAACCAAGTGTTTCTCCACACAGCAGAGGGTGTATAAAAAAAGAAATTCTCCGCCGTTCTCTTTAAACTTTGATGTTGTTGAAACTGTAAGAGAAACCTTTGGATTTCTGTTTCTCATTCCAACAGTGCTGAGTGGCTAATTTGTGCCGAGACTAATCTCCTTTGTGCCTCTCTGTCATTTTGTCTGTTTAAGTGCTCGAATTTGAATGTGTTCACTGCCTTCCCTGAGACACGGTGAGACACAACAAGGAGGGTGAGGCAACCGATGTTTAAAAACGGGGAGGAAATACTTTTAAAAACATGTATAAGGTTCCTCCAAAGTTCTCAAATTACTGCTTTTATCATAATAAATGATCCCGTTTTTAATACTGTTTTAACACATTGACTGCCATCGGCTAATCTCAGAACGTCCATCGTAGTGCCAAGCAATTTCTTACCTTTTTTGTTTTTTTGATTCCGTCATAGGCCCCGCTAAATCCGTTTAAAATCCGCGTTCATTTGGTTCGACACAAACACGGGACCCGACCGAACAAAACGCTGAAAACCGTGCGGCGATCCGACACTGCATTCTGGAGAACGAGAGGAAAACGCTAAAATGGTGGATGCGGTGAGAAAAACAACAAGCCAGAGATAATGGCGTCCAAAGTTGACCGCTAGACAGGAAACGGAGGCGGGAGAAAAACCGGAAACAGTATTATTTCGTTTCCGGTCCGCCCACTTCGAGACCGGAAGTGCAAAAAAAATCCGGAATCTGCACCTGCACGATTTAACATGGGAAAACTACGGGACTACGGGCTACGGGAACGGCAGTTAACGGTTGGATTTAACGGCCCGTAGGACTACGGGCCTGGCAGTGGATGTGTTAATATGTTGTGCAATGTTTTCCTTTGGTGTTTCTAAATTGTAAACCTTGCCTCAGCCACAACGTCTAGAAAATAGGATTGGGGACGTATTACTTTACTATTGAATTACATGTTACATGTTTAAATGAGTAGTTCACCCAAAAGATATTTTCTATCAATCACACACCCCATGAAGCATTGAATTCATGGAGATTTTTTTGTTTTTGTCGCATTCCTAAGCCAATAATTTGATGACCGGCGGTCTTAAAAGAGACTCTTTGCGTCTCCTGCTACCACATACATTAGCATCTTTCCGCCTGTCATCAAATTATTAGCTTAGGAATGCGACAAAAACTAAAAAATCCATGAATTCAATGCTTCCATAGGGTGTGTAATTGATAGAAAATAAGAAATGTTTTGGGTGGTCTACTCCTTTAAAGTGCCCTTCAAATGGGGCTATGTGGTATATGTTAATATCTGAACAGAGCACAGGGGTCACATCTAAAACAATGTTTAATCCTGTCACCCAACAGGCAGCAGTCCAAAAAGCTGATGCAGGAACGAAGGGTTGTAAGAGCACAACACAAGGAGAGTGTGTTTTCTCTCCGTTCCCTGTTGCTCTCTTGTTCTCTACGCCTCTGTTGCTCCTTTTCAGTCTCCTTTCCTTTTCACTCCTCACATCTTTACTCCCTCCCTCCTCGAGAATCTCCACAATCCACTTTCATTCACTTTCCCCCCACTGTTTTTAACACGCGCGGTGCAACAGTTTATGCCTGTACAACATTTATTGTTTTTCACGATCCGACGCAGGGGCTGTAATCACATTATCAGTCACACAGAACCTTTCCGCTAAGCCTTTGTTATCAGCCGCCTGGCTGATATCAGATACACGCCACTCTCTCACTTCACACAAGGGTATTATTACGTCACGTTTGTAAGTATGCAAATGCTTGCTTTTCATCAAACAGCGTGAGAATGCTCTTCCCTGAGGCAAGAGCTCTTCACATAATCTTAACCCATTCGGACCGGAAACGCATCTGTGTGTCATTTTGAGATTTTCTTTGGCTATTAAAAAATAGCAGATATCCAAGCTCATAGCGCTATATGAGCTTGTATATCTGCTACTTTTGAGTAACAACGAGTTTGTACGTCTGCTATTCTTGTTTTGAAAAATCGTGGAAGATTTGTGGAAATCTTTGTGGAAATCTTTGAATGTATATACATTTTAACACAAATATCTACTTCCTGGGGGTCCCTGGAACTAAATATTTTGAGATGGGGGGGGGGGGGGTCCACGGACAAATACATATCATTTTGGGTGGTCATTGACATGAAAGAAAAGTAGAAAGAACCACTGACTTATAGCAAGATACGTTTTTTTCAGGTTAGGATTTAGAACACATAGAATCCCCTAGAAGCAAAGATTTGAGTTAAAAATGTTCGCTTTAAAAACAGATATATATATATTCAAAGATTTGCACACATTTTCAAATAAATAGCAGATCTACAAGCTCGTAGCGCGGCACCAAGAAGCTATGCCATGCTATGAGCTTGTAGATCTGCTATTTGTTGAATAGCCAAATAAATCAAACAGATTACACAGATGCGTTCCCGGTCTTTAATGGGTTAAAACAACAAATTGAATGTTGTGCGGGGAGGCTGCAAGAGGAATGCATTTTCATTACGGGGCAGTAGGCAACACGGGGGCTCCAGTGGCTCCACTCAAATATGATTTTGCACTCCGTGGGCCGGCAATAACCTGAGGCTGCTGTGTGTGGTGGAACCTCCGTATAAAATGAAAGCCGTGTTTGTGTTCACTGTGAGGTCCTCTCAATGGGATTGCGAGGAGGGCTCAAATTATGGTGGGAAATAGATTTCTCTCACAGGAATGTAATGAGGTCTGGCGTTGAGTGGGAACGGTTGAGTGTCAAAATTAATTCATATCGAAAGCGTGTGCGTCGCGTCGTCGCGTATATAGCCCACATAGACCTATATGCCACAGAATCAGTGTAGCCAGCTACAGTACTGTGTACCAGTGGCGTGCACAGACATTTTGAGGGGCAGGTGCTCAAGTAAATTATATATTTTTTGTTGACTTGGTCTGCTCTTTTTTCCCTCTACACCTATACCTCTTTGCCAAAAATAGCCACAACGCCTCGCAGCGCAAGGCGTTGTGGGCTTGTAGATCTGCTATTTTTGGCTAAAGTTCTCCTCAGAAAAGGGATGCTAGGTTTCAAGTGGTTATGGTACAAAGAAAAATCATATCACATAAAGAATTGGCGGACCCCCTGTAGTAACTCTGAGGACCCCCTGTTGAAGACCCCTGCTGTAAACTGGGAAAAAAAAACTTTTTTTTTTTTTCAAAAGGGCACTTCTGGTCAAGAGGGCAAAGGGCAGGTGCTCTAGCACCAACTAGAGTCTATCTGTGCACGTCCCTGCTGTGTACAGTACAGTATGTGCTATAAATGTATACCTGCATTATCACAGTCCATTTTGTTTACTCTCAGAGCACCGAGCTAATCCCAATTTCAAGGTACAATTTAAACAATGTACTGTGAGCTTTCATAAGCATTCATGGTTTTCCAAACGGCTGTTGCCATGCAGAGGTGGTTCCAAAGCCATTCTCTATAGGGTAATTCATAGTCAGCAGACACACCCCTATGCACAATCGCTTTTGCCTCGTCATACGACATACGATTTTTCACTCAAACTTTTTAAAACCATTTTTTTTGTGGATATACCTGCAAGGTTTCCGTCAATGCAATTTGTCTTTTGAATTGCATCCATGACAAGGTCTCTCTTTTTTTTATTTCTCTCAGGAGGAAATAGCCACTTTAAAAATCCCTTTTTATTGTGGCTTGTGTGGTGGAGGAGAATTTTAAACAAATGGCCGCTTCAATGAAGTAAAGCGATGCGGTTCATACTCTATAATATTTTTATGCCCACTGCTTGGCATAATGGCCGGCCATATTCATTAAGCATCACTGAATCTGCAGGTATATCACCTGAATGAAATACTTAACAAGTAGCCAGTGATGGCTCCCATAATATGCGACACACGTTTAAACGACCAATTATTTCCTCAACCAAAAGGCTGTGCGCCGGGCGGTCAGTCAACTGGCTGAGTCAGCAGGCCATGTCTTTAGGACAAACCTGCTGTTTCTTCTGTGGGACGTTTCTCAAAATGTCCAGAGAGGGATTTGAACGTGCAAAGGTGAGAAAAACTGAAAATACTCAAATACGTAACAATTATAGACCTATATAGACCAGGGGTCTTCAACGTTTTCAGGCCAAGGACCCCTTAGCTGAGAGAGAGATGAAGCAGGGACCCCCCCACTACATATTGTATAACATTGTGACAGCTTCATAGACTTTGACAGCACTATCATCGGTGTATGTTGGATTTATGTGTATTTTCAGACATTTAACCACCTCTTTGCTCGTGTTGCGAGGCGTTGTGAGCTTGTAGATCTGCTATTTTTGGCTAATGTTCCACTTAGAATCGGGATGCTAGGGTTCAAGTGGTTAATGTAAAAAACATGATCTTATCACACAAAGATTTTGGGGCCCCCCTGTAGTAACTCTGAGAACCCCCTAGGGGTCCCAGACCCCCTGTTGAAGACCCCTGCTAGAGACCATATTCACATGACAACCACCTTCATACCCATGTTTGACCATGAAGTAAGCATGCATAATGGCCTCGTGGTGAAGATAAGATGTTTATTGTCATTGTATTCGCAATGACAATAAACTCCAAATATACACCCACTCCAAATAGCAGCATCATACACGTACAAATAAAGCAGCATTATACAATAAACGGTTAGATTCATCAAATGTCAAAACACAGTGGCTCCACAGTACCTCTCAGGCCTATTCCATAAACCAACTCCGTCACGGACCCCGTGGTCCACAGACTTGGACCTCTTCTCTGTCCCCAAGGCAAACAAGCGAACCTTTGGGGACAGTGTGGCAGCCCCCACCCTGTGGAATTCCCTCCCAATAGGGATTCGCCATGCTCCAACACTGGACTCTTTTAAGGCTGCCTTGAAAAGACACCTATTCTCTCAGGCTTATGGCATAGGTGTTTGTTGTTTTGTTTGTACGTTTGTTTGTCTGTTGGTTGTTCATTGTTTTTTGATGTAAAGCGTCCTTGGGTTTATGAAAGGCGCTCAAGCTGCTATTATTATTATATTATTGTCTCCGCCAGGAGACTATGTTTTCGTTCTCGTCCTTCCGTGTGTCCACCAAGCTAACATTGGTCAAGCTTCACGTGACACGTGACAATATGTTGAAAGGGTGTGCTTTGATTGGCTAGCGAGACGCATGATGAAATAGAGACCTATAAATAGGTGTATCACTTCAAAAGATCATTTATATCTTTTGAAGTGAGGTAAGACAGGATTCATCAGGAACAGTACTGGCGGAGACCTGTGCTCCGAGGAGCACATTTTCTACTTATTATTATTATTATTATTATTATAGGTCAAGTAAAAAATAAGTCTGTTGTCAAAGATAAGATCATCCGTAATCTGTAATATCGCCAATATTCGCATGGCTCTCTATCTCTTGCAAAGGGCCTGGAGATCTTGTGTACTGAAGTCACACTTACAGTGTGAAACATGAAGGTTGTCCTTTGGACTGAATTAACCCATTAAGACCTGGAACTGTGTCATTTTTAGATTTGAGCTAAAAAGCATTATTTTACACTTTGGGCTATTCAAAAATATCAGATCTACAAGCTCATAGCGCGGCACCGAGTGCCGCGCTACGAGCTTGTAGGTCTGATATTTTTGAAAAATCGTGAAAATGGGTGAAAATCTTTGAATATATATATTTTGAAAGCGAACATTTTTTAACTCAAATCTTTGCTTCTGGGGGTCCCTGGAACACTATATTTTGATGGGGGTCTGCGGCCAAATACATATACTTTTGGGGGTCCTTGACATGAAAAAGATTGAGCACCACTGATATAGAAACATAGGTTTTTCAGAAAACTGTTGGTATTTAGGAGACATGTAGAATCGGCTTCAGGTCTCAATGGGTTAATGAATAGCATATTGAGAGCCTCATCTCAGTAAGCCACAGTTACCAGCCTGTCTGTTTTTCCAGGAGAGAAAAAATAATACTCAGCATGTGGTGGTGGAATGCATTAAAGGATCTACTTTAGCCCCGGAAAAAGTAGTTGAAAGCGTTTGTTGATATTGGAAGACCACCAGCGAGGCAAAATGAAGCATGGCGATAACATGCTCATCCTCTAAATGCTGTCCCCTCAGGCAGGAGCCTTGTGCATAATTTAACCAATTAAGACCGGGAACGCATCTGTGTGTCGTTTTTAGATTTATTTGGGCTGTTCAAAAATAGCAGATCTAGAAGATCGGCATAGCGCAGCACTCGGTGCCGCACTATGAGTTTGTAGATCTGCATTTTTTTGTGTTTATCGTGAACATTTTGCAAATATTTTAATATGTATTTTTTAAAGCAAACATTTTAAGTCAAATCTTTGCTTCTGGGGATTCTACAAATGTCTTCTAACCTAACCCTAACCCTAACCTTAGTGGGGGAACATAGAACCCGGGGAACATAGGGATGACCCCTATAATATCAGTGGTCCTCAAACCTTTTTCATGTCAAGGACCCCCACAATGATATGTATTTGGCCGTGGACCCCCATCTCAAAAGATATTGTTCCAAGGACCTCCCAGAAGCAAAGATTTGAGTTACAAATGTTCGCCTTAAAAATATATATATATTCAAAAATGTGCACAGATTTTCAAGATTTTTCAAAAATAGCAGATCTACAAGCTCATAGCGCGGCACTCTGTGCCGCGCTATGAGCTTGTATATCTGCTATTTTTGAATAGCCAAAGAAATCTTAAAAATGACACAGATGCGTTCCCGGTCTTAATGGGTTAAAAAAGACTAAATGGAATGATGAGACAGCAAGGGGAGGACATTTTCATTACAAGCGCCGTGTGCGAGCACCAGAGCTCCAGTGGATTCATTTGAATACGACTCGTACAGCGTTGGCCAGAAATAATATCCCACGGCTATTTGGCACTTCATGTGTAAAATGACGTCTCTCTTTGTTCTTCTGTGTTCCTCTCACTGGACATGTGGCGAAGCCTGCACATGGTGGGTAACGTTTTTGTGCCAGCTATTGCACGGGAAATCCTCTCAATTTATTGTCTCTTGCTGCCCAAGACAACACTTAACCCATTAAGACCACTTTAACCATTATTTTATATTTTGGCTATTCAAAGATAGCAGATATACAAGCTCATTGCGGCGCACCGAGTGCCGCGCTATGAGCTTGTAGATACAAAAATAATAATATTGTGAAAACTTTAATCGTGAAAATCTTGGCTTCTGGGGGGTCCCTGGAACAAAGTATTTTACAATTGTTCGCTTTAAAAAAGATATATATTTAAAGATTTGCTAAAAAATGTCCAGATTTTTCAAAAATAGCAGATCTACAAGCTCATCGGTGCCACACTATGAGCTTGTATATCTGCTATTTTTGAATAGCCAAAAGAGATCTAAAGTGACACAGATGCGTCCCCGGATTGATTGTGTTAATCTCTCCATCTGAAGATAAACAACAACTAAGATGGAAGCTGCCATTAATTAACCCATTCATTCCGGGAACGCATCTGTGTCATGTTAAGATTTATTTGGGCTATTAAAATATACAAGATATACAGTACAAGCTCATAGCGCGGCACCGAGTGCCACGCTATGAGCTTGTAGATCTGCTATTTTTGAAAAATCTTGAGAAAATGTGAAAATCTTTGAATATATTTTTTAAAGCGAATATTTGTAAAATAGTTTGTTCCAGTGATCCCCAGAAGCAAAGATTTGTGTTCAAAATATATTCAAAGATTTTAAAAAATGTTCAAGATTTTTCAAAAATAGCAGATATACAAGCTCATAGCGTGACACTCGGTGCCGCGCTATGAGCTTGTATATCTGCTATTTTAAAAAAATTATAGAGATGTGTTCCCTGATTGAATGGGTTGATTAACCACTGTTTTCTTGTGGCTGAATGGCCCAATTGAATCTAAATCTAATGGAAATAGTGTGATACATTCTGAGACTATAGTAGCAGGTCTACTGCAACTTTCTATGTTGAATGGTAAAGTTCCCTCAAGAGACAGACTTGGTTATCTACAGGAGGAGTTGCCTCCTGACTCCCTGCCCTGGCTTTCGGAGGATACAGTGCGCTTGATGAGATTTGGGAACTCCCCAGCCTAATCTCTGCAGAAAATTTCCAGCAGGCATGTTCAGAGCTAGGATACAAGGGCAGTGGGGAGCATTCTGCTTCTAAACATCTGCTAACTCATTTTCTGTTCGGATGCTAGTGCTTCGGGGCCGTCTACTCTACCTGAGGACTGAGTGTGCATGTTGTTGCCACCACCGGCAGCGCGCCCGCTGTGGCACTACGACTATGCCAATATCTCGATGTTGGCAAAATCTATTTCTGCGATATCTATCACTTTAACCCATTAAGGCCGGGAAAGAATCTGTGTCATTTTTGGATATCTTTGGCTATTCAAAAATAGCAGATCTTTGAATATACATATTTTTAAAGTGAACATTTGTAACTCAAATCTTTGCTTCATGGGATTCTACAAATGTCTTCTAACCCCTACAGTTTTTTGAAAAACGTATGTTTCTATATCAGGTGGTTCTCAAAATTGTTCATGTCAAGGACCGCCAAAATTATATGTATTTGGCCATGGACCCCCATCTCAAAATATTTTGTAATAGGGACCCCCAGAAGCAAATATTTGAGTCCAAAATGTTCCCCTTTAAATACATATACAAATACAAATACATATTTATTCAAATATTTGCACACATTTTCACGATTTTTGAATAGCCAAAGAAATCTAAAATAATCTTGGATACTTTCCCGGTCTTAATGGGTTAAATACAGTTCAAGGAAAGAAGGGGCTAGGGGAAAAGAGTGACGGGGGGGGGGGGGGGGTTGGGGCATGCTCAGCAGGGTGGGTTTTTGATTAAAAAAATGTTTCTACAACAGGATCTAATCCCAGTCCTGCACTGTAACGTCTTGTCCGCGGGCCAACCCCCCCCCCCCCCCCCCCCCAAAACCATCCTCAAAGTGAGGAAACAGGAACTGGTAAACTTTACATCTTCCCCTCACAGTGCTGACTAACAACAAGCGCTTTGGCCCTAATTAACCTAGTTATCCTTTCCTCCTACTAATACTGTCAACAATATTTCTCATAGCATACGCCAGGGGTAAAACCACCAGCCTTTTGTTTAATTATAACACTGACTGCCAGTTGCACTCATCCGGCTGTCGTACAAACAATCACAGAGGCTAAGCTTCTCACTAGTGTCCTGGGAATAAGACATCAAAGACAAGAATGGCACCGCGCAAGCATTAGCCTACACTTTGTAGCGTAGCGTAGACACAACACCACAGAAAAGACACAGACCGGCAGTGATGGTGGGAAACGTACTCAAATGTTTTGCTTAAGTAAAAGTATCAATACTGCAATGTAGAAGTACTCTGTTATAAGTAAAAGTCCGGAATTCAACATGTACTTGAGTAAAAGTACAAAAGTATTGGTATCAAAATGTACTTAAAGTACCAAAAGTGAAAGTACTAAAGCGTTTGAAAATAGCAGATCTACAAGCTCACAACGCGTCGCGATGCGACGCGTTGTGAGCTTGTAGATCTGCTATTTTCAAATAGCCTAGGTATGAAATAGGGCTGAAGCAACACAGTCTTATACTCCCAAGAAGGCACATATTGCCTTTTGGTCAGAACCCCAGGAAGGCACTATGTGTCGTCCTGCGACGACATTATGCGCCTTCTAGGGTCACTCATAGACATTCATAGAATTCCTCTAAAGGCACCCTGCGCCTTGGTGAATGTATGTTTTATAATGTAATAATTTACATCTGCAAAGTAACTAGTAACTAAGGTTTTCAAACAATTGTGGTGGAGTAAAAGTACAACATTTACCTCTGAGATGTAGTGGAGTAGAAGTAAAAGTACTGGCAATTGGAAATACTCCAGTAAAGTAAAAGTACCTCAAAATTAGTACAGTAAGTACAGTACTTGAGTAAATGTACTTAGATACTTCACACCACTGCGTATGGCTGAGGCTATGGCACCCTAACCTATAAGGCTGTGTCCATGCACGGTGAAATCTCAGCGATATAATAGTAGAAGGCGATAGTTGGGGGATACTCTAAGTGCAAGGTAAATGGATGTGCAATGCCATTGTAATGTGTGTGACAGTGAAATCCTAAACTACAAAAGAAATTCACCCAAAATTGATCCACTTTTATGCTCATACTTGAGTTAAAGGTAGGCTAAGTGATATTTTTTGGTTAAAACAAAAAGTATTTTGTTAAAAGGTTAAAGCACTATATTCTGATAGTAATCATTGCTATAGAGTGTTTGTTCAGTAACAGGAGTCTCCCCGTCTCTCCAGCTCTTTAATAAACATAAAATACATTTTCCGGTAGGTGTCAAAGTCTCAGCCAATCAGGAGAAAGTACCCATTTTTAAGCTTCATTTTCCAGTGTTCCAGTTCCAATTTTGCCTGCTCATTTCTTAGTGTCATCACTTCCAATTTAACTTGTTTAATCTATATCCTGAATTAGTTCTCTATATCCTGATTGGATAAAATTGGAAATTAAACTGAAACTGAAACGAAAACACATTTTCTGTTTTATAAAGAGCTGGGAGAGACAAGGAGACTCATTTTACTGAACAAACGCTCTATAGCAATGAGTACTATCAGAATATAGAGCTATTTAACACTTATTTTAACCAAAGAAAATCACTTACCCTACCGTAAAATATTTTACAGTGTGAGTAGAGGGATATAAGGAGTAGTTCTTTGATGTCAGAATTTATGTAATCTTGGAGATGTCCTAGTTCAATGAATGCGGAATCTGCAATAGGAGGTGTCCGTTTGATATCCCACATATACCCACTCTCTCACCCATTTGATTTTCTTCGACATTCCAAGTCAGCTTTCAATGCAAACAGGCCAGTTTAGCAGCACATGCAGGAGATGTCGTAGGCGGTGATAAATCCTAATATAGGCCTACCATCTAACCAGTGGTAAAATAAAATAAGCACAACAGATAGGTTTTGAGTACAGTTCGTCCTTCATATCAAAGAAAGAATGCTCCATCTCCATCCACGTGTAGCTTTTACACAAAATGTGTTTCATTCAATTTCTCAAGAGCCCGGGCTATGAGATGGTCTCTCAAAAAGGGTTGATGAAAGAAATCATGGGCTCGTTCCCTTATCATTCAGGTGCTCAAACATAACAAAACCAAAAGCCTTTAATGCGTATTAACCCATTGAGACCTGAGGCCGCTTCTAAACATTTTCAAAATCCTAAAAAAAGAAATCGGAAAAAAATATTTTAAAAAAAATGTTCACGATTTTTTAAAAATAGCAGATCTACAAGCTCATAGCGCGGCACTCGGTGCCGCGCTATGAGCTTGTATATCTGCTATTTTTGAATAGCCAAAGACATCTAAAGTGACACAGATGCGTTCCAGGTATCAATGGGTTAACACAAAACCCTTTCATAATGCCATAATGACCCATGCACAGAACCCACATTGAAATACCTACTTTTTATCTTCCTAATTTCTGCCAATTTGTGCTAAGAATGGCACAGAAATGATCCTATAAAACCTTAAAATGCATAAATGCAGTATAAAGCGGGCACTAATAAGTCACCATAATGGATGCCTTGATGAGAGTGCCAGTTTTTTTCTCACGTGAATAGGTCTGATCACACCCGCATTGCCATGAGTCCTTGAAACCCATCCTTCAGTCCAGTGCCCACAGTACTACTGCTAAGTATCTTTCATATACTGTGTCATCATACATGGGCAACTGGCGGCCCGGGGGGCATATGCGGCCCCCATCTTGCACTTAATGCAGCCCTCAGGTTAATATCGGAATACTGATATATTATTGATTTCAGCTGTTACAATTCCAAACATGCAAACATGACCGGCTTTAATTACTTCAGTCTATATTAGTAGCTTAATGACTAGTATTACAATTCTATTGTCTTTTTTATGTCCAATGTATTTGTATTTAAGTTCATAAAGTTCACATAACTATAACTAAATTCATTTGAAATTAAATACAAATGTTACTTTTCAGGATTCCAATTAAAAAATAGCACAAAAAAAAATCAGGATTCCAATTCAAAAATAGCAAAAATAGCAGATCTACAAGCTCAGCTCGAGCTTGTAGATCGCCTATTTTTGCTACTTTTGTGTGACATAGAATGGTGAAGTACGGCATTAATGTACGAAAAAAGTTTACTACTACTACTACTACTTTCATGTGACACAGTATGATGAAGTAGGGCATTACATAACGAAAAAGAAAAACAGCAACATAAAAATGATTATATACTGTATGATTATATCCCCAAATCATAGCTTCTAAATATCATGGCTTAGGGAGGTGCTGGGAGGTGATTGCACTGACGGGGGCTTCCGGGGTCCTGTGACATGACCTTTAAATGTTTAGTTATAGACTGGTGGGTGCGCTTCATGTCGGGCGGGCTCCTTGACATGGAATCCAGTAAGGTTTGCATGACCTTTTTGTTCTGTTGCTGCCAGGCACTCATTGTCCAAACTATAAACTAATTATCTTAAGGAGCACAGTGGGACTGAATAAACTTGAGTGGATCGGGCATGTTATCAATTGGAATGACTAGTGGAGAAGTTGGACTTATTAGCCCATTAAGACCTGAGGCCGATTCTACAAATGTCTTATAAATCCCAACAGTATTCTGAAAAAAACGTATGTTTCTTTATCAGTGGTGCTCAAACTTTTTCATGTCAAGGACCCCCAAAATTATATTTATTTGGCCGCCGACCCCATCTCAAAATATGTTGTTCCTGGGGAAGATTTTAGTTAAAAACGCTTTAAATGTTGCACACATTTTCATATTTTTTTCAAAAATAGCAGATCTACAAGCTCGTAGCGCGGCACTCGGTGCCGCGCTATGAGCTTGTATATCGGCTATTTTTGAATAGCCAAAAGTGTAAAATAATGCTTTTCAGCTCAAATGAAAAAGTGACACAGATGCGTTCCGGGTCTTAATGGGTTAGGGTGAATTGTGGATGAGTATTTGAGCTGACAGGCTGCCATGTCATTCTTTCTAAGCTCTGTAAGCGATTGATAATGTACAGTAGGTAGTCATTGGTGCTCATTAGTCGAAGCCGGTTCAAAAAGTGACATGTTCACTGTCAGTGACGGTGCTGAATTCCTAGGTAGTGCATGTGCATGCCAGGTATTCTCTATTCTCGCATTCAGTGATACTTTGTTTCCCTTGTTTGTCCAGTCTAACTAATCAACAGTGGTGGAAAGTAACTAAGTACATTTACTTAAGTAAAATGTTGAGGTACAGTATATGTACTTTGCTTGAGTATTTCCAATTTCCAATACTTTTACTTATACTCCACTACATATCAGAGCCAAATATTGTACTTTTACTTCTCTACAATTATTTGAAAACTTTAGTAACTAGTTACTTTGCAGATATAAATTATTATATTATATAACATACATTAACCACTATAGCCCTATTTTATACATAGGCTTTTTGAAAATAGCCGATCTACAAGCTTGTAGATCTGCTATTTTCAAATATGTTAGTACTTTTACTTTTGGCTCTTTAAGTACATTTTGATGCCAATACTTTTGTACTTTTACTCAAGTGAATTTTGAATTCTGGACTTTTACTTGCAACAGAGTACTTCTATAATGCAGTATTGGTACTTTTACTTTAAGTAAAGAATACTTTTTTTCCACCACTGCTAATCAAACAACAATAAAATAAGACAGATAAATATAGAACAACTAAAATAGTCTAAATAGCTTTTAGTTACTGTATACTGTAGATCCTATGTGTGTGCTGTCTGCCCACTGTCGTGCAGTGGCCATCTGGCGTGTTTTGCATTGATCTCTCAAATGCATTGAATGTGAGTGTGATGCAAATGTAGCAAAGCTTATGAGCCCCACAATTAAGCATTCGTATATGTATGTTAATGTGTTCGTTGTTACTGTAAGTGATATAATGTGAAGCTAGATCTAATGGGTTATTTAGCACCATAACTCTACGCTATAGTGCTTTTCTGAACCTGGCTTCTCCACAATTCACGGGACAATATATATTTCTTTTTTTTTTTGGCGTAGTATTATTTTTCACTGTAATTCATCAACGCACTGAGACAAATTCCTTATGTGGAAACATACCTGGCAGATAAAATAAGCAGTGGGTGAGCCGTTTGAGCTCGCTAGCTTGTATTTTGCATATGATACCTATAGTATTTTTTGGACAAGCACCAATTTGGTACGAACAGTCTCTTGGCCTCGCGACAATGCAGCCATATCTTTAATTCAACGACTACTGAACTGCTGGCGTGCATCAAGTACAAGCCCGTGTATTCGTGTCTCAGACACCTGCAGTAGAGGCCTCGCCATTCTTCTTGATGTTGGCAAGAGCGGGCAATGACAGTGGTGTAACTAAGTACATTTACTCAAGTACTGTACATCAGTACTTTAACTTTTCCTCAACTACATCTCAGAGGCAAATATTATACGTTTACTCCACACAAATGATTTGAAAACTTTAGTTACTAGTTACTTTGAAGATATACATGTATATATTATAAACCATACATTTACCATTTTAGCCCTATTTTGTACCTTGGCAATTTGAAAATAGCAGATCTACAAGCTCACAACGCGTCGCGGTGCGACGCGTTGTGAGCTTGTAAATCTGCTATTTTCAAACATTTCAGTATGTTAACTTTTGGTACTTTAAGTACATTTTGATACTAATACTTTTGTACATTCAAGTACATTTTATATTCCGGACTTATACCAGAGTACGTCTACACTGCAGTATTGATACTTTTACTAAGTAAGTAAAACACTTGAGTGTTTCCACCACTGGACAACGACGTATTGGCACACCGCTATGTGGGAAAAGGGTCTGGGGGGATTTGGAGCAAACTACTGTAGATGACATCAAACTGTCATGAATGAATGAATCGCTCTCTCTCCTCTCATGAAAGCAAAAATGGTAATTTGTTTTTCGCGCAGAGCAGTGAAATGATACTGTTTCAAACCAAGGGAAAGCCTCCTCTGTAAGAGTAAACTATTATTTGTGATGGACAGTAATGGGACAATTCTCACAACAACAAAAAAAATCGGCATAGCATTATTATGCAAAGTAAAAACAAACTAAAGTTTACTTTGAGTTTGAGTCTTTGTAAAAGTTGCCTCGCCCCACAGATTGAATATGAAACTTGAAAAGAGCATTTTTACTACCGTGTACCGTATACTCTCATTTTGGGACAGGATGAGAGTATGGAGAGAGAGTACAGAAGTGTGTTTGTTAGCGTAACAGAACGTCTGACTCATGCGTTTGTGGGTCTATTTTATGGGGTGTAGTCAAACGATTGAAATAATGAAATTGGATATAATCAATTATATTTGGTTGTGTTCTCCCCCTCTCTTTCTCTCTCTGTCTCCCTGTGCGTGCGTGCGTGCGTGCGTGCGTGCGTGCGTGCGTGCGTGCGTGCGTGCGTGTGTGCGTGCGTGCGTGCGTGTGTGTGTGTACGCGTGCGTGCGCCGCCAGCAAGTTAAAACTGAAAGGTTCAGTCAAAGGGGATGATTTTTTGCATAATCTCCAAAGTTGCATATAAAGTAACAACACAAATTGATTTAAGCAACATAAAAAGGCCAGTTGAACAGTCAGTGCTGGGAAAGGCAATGCATGGGGGCGAAAAAAGAATCTGCCTTAATTATGGCTGCGTGCACCGTAAACTCCTCACTTGTACATTTTTATTTGGCCGCATATCACTGAGTGGCTGGGAACACTCGGTCGGCGAAACCTTCTATAAATCTCTGTAAAACACACATACTAGACCTCTTTACCCATGGCCTTGTACAAACAGGCTGAAAAGGTTCCTCTTAAATAAAAGGGATTGGCCTCTTCGATGTTGATCTATACGTTTCCCTTGCAATGTTCTTTTTTTTAATGTTTTATTCTGTAGCTCCTGCTGGCATATATATATACGTGTCTATTACAGTACATGCATAGATCTATAATGCATGGCGTCTGTGAAACCTGCCATATCACCCTTACCGTGCGTGTGCGTGTGCGTGCGTGTGCGTGTGCGTGTGCGTGTGTGTGTGTGTGTGTGTGTGTGTGTGTGTGTGTGCGCGTGTGCGTGCACGTACATGTACATTGTGTGCATTAACAGAACATGTTGAATCTTATAACATTCAATTACCAAGTGCCTCTGAGATAGATTGCGTTTTAATGCCCCAGTCGGTCTTAATCTGAGAGACATTCTGTTTCTATCGCCCCATAGTCAGTCCAAAATACCTCAATGAGACATTTCCCCCTCTCTCCTTTTATTATTACACGCTCGCCTTCCTCTCCTCTCATCTTCTCATCTGTTCTACTTTTTTCCCCTTTCTCCCTCTCCCTGCACATTCTCTTATATCCATCATTATAGATCGGCGTCGGCGACCAAACATGCAAGTTTGCTCATTATCATGACATAATAGGCCACGGCTGTGTTCAGCAGACCCTGTAAAAACTTGACAAGAGCCCTGGAACCTAAAAAAAAACCCAATGCCACTCCACCATCTCTCTTTCTCTTCTTCTTCTTTATTCCTTTTCTCTTCCTTCGCCCTCGTGTCAGGATCTCTTCATTTTTCATTCTCGCTCTATCTTTCTCTGTCTGTCTGTCTGTCTGTCTGTCTGCCTTTTCTGTAACCTAAAACCCCAATGCCACTCCACAATCTCTCTTTCTCTTCTTCTTTATTCCTTTCTCTTCCTTGTCCTCGTATCAGGATATCTTCATTTTTCATTCTCCCTCTTTCTCTCCCTTTATGTCTCTCTCTCTCTCTCTCTCTCTCTCTCTCTCTCTCTCTCTCTCTCTCTCTCTCTCTCTCTCTCTCTCTCTCTCTCTCTCTCTCTCTGTCCACCATCCTCCAAGAAGTTGAACAGTAGATGTGATAAAATTTGCTGCAGTGGCATTTCACGCATGGCTCATTCATTAAGTTTGGAATCCTTGTTAGGAGCCTACAGTACCTTTGAAACTTATAAGATGAAGAACTGTTATCTGGCCACATTGACGCACTGTGACTGCGAAAAAAGAGAGCAACTCAGTAATGACCACACAGTCCATAGTTCTGACTGTGTGTGTGTGTGTGTGTGTGTGTGTGTGTGTGTGTGTGTGTGTGTGTGTGTGTGTGTGTGTGTGTGTGTGTGTGTGTGTGCGCATGGGCTTGTGTGCATGTGCACGCGCCCGTGTACACGTGCGTGTGTGTGTGTGTGTGTGTGTGTGTGTGTGCGTGTTTAATGGTGGCATTACAGTAGCCTTTTAGAAAAGGCCTAATGGTGGCCTATTTCGCCACCTTTTCTTTGGCTGCACTTTCGCTGCACTTTCAAAACCCGAGCTCCATGCGTCTCACACATGAGGTACAACAAGGAAGACCCCGTCACCGTCTACACACACCTCTGTGCTGCCGTCAGCGCGCGCACACTGTGTGAACAACGTGTAATTACCAGGGAGGGGAGAGCACAGTTTGCCTGGCTGCATACACTGTGAAATCCTGAGTCTTAATTTAAGCCATTAAGACCTGAAGCCGATACATATATGTCTCCTAAATCCCAACAGTATTCTGAAAAACGTATGTTTCTATATCAGTGGTGCTCCAACTGTTTCATGTCAAGGACCCTCCAAATGATATGTATTTGGCCGCGGACCCCCATCTCAAAATATGTTGTTCCAGGGGGTCCCAGAAGCAAAGATTTTAGTTAAAAATTGTTCGCTTTAAAAATATATATATTCAAGGATTTGCACACATTTTCACGATTTTTCAAAAATAGCAGATCTACAAGCTCATAGCGCGGCACTCGATGCCGCGCTATGAGCTTGTATATCTGCTATTTTTGAATAGCCAAAGTGTAAAATAATGCTTTTAAGCTTGAATCAAAGAATGACACAGATGCGTTCCCGGTCTTAATGGGTTAACACAGAGAGTGTACGAATGCAATCAAATGGACGGTACGCAGGTCCATTTGGTTAAATCTTTGTACACTCTCTGAGTTACTAGTCGAAACATTAACTACGAGGATTTTTACTGTGTGGCTACACGGTAAAAATTCCGCAGTGTGAAATACTGAAATTCACTCTGGAAGGATTTTACAGCGCATACAATCTATGATGTACTGTAGTCCTCTTTTTTCAAGCCCATTTTGTCTTCAGAAACAAAGGGCCACGTGTTCCAACCCTATTAGTTACCGACACCTGGTCTGCTCGATAAAAAGAACAGAGAGGCACATAGATGTGGGTGTACTACACACAGCATGCATATGTACATGTATGTATGTATATATTCAAAGATTTGCATGCTATAATGTGGAGATAAAGACAGATTATGCTTGCACAAACACACACACACAGCCGGGGGGGACGAGGCGAGACACAGTGACAGACCAGATATAAGGGGAAATGTGTCGAGCTATTTAACCCATTTAGGACCTGAAGCCGATTCTACAAAATGTCTTCTAAATCCCAACAGTTTTCTGAAAAAAACGTGTGTTTCTATATCAGTGTTGCTCAAAGTTTTTCAACCCCACAATGATATGCATTTGGCCTCCGACCCCATCTCAAAATATTTTGTTCCAGGGACGCCCCAGTAGCAAAGATTTGAGTTAAACATATTTCCTTTAAAATAATATATATTCAAAGATTTGCACTCATTTTCACGTTTAAAAAAAAATAGCAGATCTACAAGCTCGTAGCGCAGCACTCGGTGCCGCGCTACGAGCTTGTATATCTGCCATTTTTGAATAGCCAAAGTGTAAAATAATGCTTTTTTAGCTCAACACAGATGCGTTCCCGGTCTCAATGGCTTAACTCGCTTTTCATTTCTGGGGCAGGTGACTGATATAGGAGAGAAATCTCTCTTTTCATGGGAAAAGACAGTGTGCCTTTCAGGGCTGTGTGGACACGGTCGGGTTCACCAGTCTCCCAGGATGGATGAGGACTCGGCTGAACACAGGGCCTGTTGTTGCCCCCATGAACAAGTCTAAGCCTTTGGAACCGCTGGCATGGGGTCCCTTGCTCTGAGCCTTTGGCTAACGCCAGTATGACAATTTGAGAACTGCAGCATTGATTCTCTCAGGGTTTTTTTCAACACAAAGCACAGCCGCTCAAAAAAAACTAGTTTACTGGCATTTAATTGGGTTTTACCCTCGTAGAAAAACTGATTTATTTCTGGGATACTGAGGTAAAAAGAAAAAGAAGGAGGGGAACAACAAGTCTATTATTAATAATGTTGGATTCCAATCGGCCAATGTGATTGAATGCAAAATTAAGTCTTATTCATTTTTCTTGGGAGGCTTTGGATTGTCATCCGAGCTTTCTCTCCGAAAATCCCTCCAGACTGCACTAGACTCTGGCATATAACACGCCTGCTTTGATATGCTTGAGGGTGAAATGCATAATTATCAAATCTGTGGCAAAATCGTTTCTGGCTTGAATTGATGGGATGGGAGGGAGAGAGAGCTTGGTTGTTCTGCCTCGGTGGTTGGCTTTGGCAAACCCCTGTGCTCAGTGTGAGGTGATGGCATCATGCATAGACCTGCATCCTCTGCAGACAACGCGGGGTGCCAATGCACCCTAAAGGAATTTAGATCAGAGATGTTTATGTAGGAATGAATGACAGGCGAGGGATGGGGGGGAGGAGGAGGAGGAGAAGGGGGGGGGGGGGGGGGGGGTTTGAGGGATTGAGGCAGTAAAAAAAAAGTGGAGATAGGTACGTGTCATGACTGTGATGATGTAAGGAATACTGTACAGGAACCTAAAGGTCTGTGGCGTGGGTGCGTGCCCTGCTTGCCTAAACGAGGTACAGCAGATGGCGTGTACTGTATATATTTGTGTGTGTGTGTGTGTGTGTGTGTGTGTGTGTGTGTGTGTGTGTGTGTGTGTGTGTGTGTGTGTGTGTGTGTGTGTGTGTGTGTGTGTGTGTGTGTGTGTGTGTGTGTGTGTGTGTGTGTGTGTGTGTGTGTGTGTGTGTGTGTGTGAGAGAGAGAGAGCACGCACGTGCGCACTGTACTGTATGATTGCCTGATGAACAAGGTAAAAGAGAGCACTGACTCCACACTATATAGCCATGGATCACGATCTGTCGTGACCGTCATGGATGAACGTCAACATGGTGTTTGCACTTTCTCCCTTTTTGGCCCATACATCTACATAAACGTTCAAATTTCAAATATTACGTGCTTTACCACATGGCCACGGATGTAACTATTATGTGCAGGTCCTTAAAATTACCTGTATCTTCTATATTGTTAAATAAAAAGCATTTTAATCCGAACGCTGGCCATTTTCTCATAGAGTTATTATGTATCAGAGACTGTGCAATACACCTCCCAACCAATAGGGTCACGTAGTTGAAAGCAAATGGCGAAAATACGGAGAAAATGGCCATCAATTGGATTCAAATGCTTTTATTGGACAATACGGAAAACACGGGTACTTTTGAGGGCCCGTACAGTACTTTAACATCCGTGCCCATGAGGTCAGCACTTTATATTTGAAACGTGAACGTTTATGTAGACGTATGGGCTACAAATGGAAAAAGTGCAAACACCAGGTTGAAGTTCATCCATGACTGTCATGATATGACAGTCATGTCTCAGCGCAGCAGCGCCTGTAAGAAGAAAAGAACGCTATCCAGGTCAAGAACACTGGCTTTCATTATGGTCCCTTTCAGCTATACAATGTGCGATTGTAATATATATCAATTAAATGCAGAATTCGTATAAAACAAGGAAAACTTCAACATTATTATGTGATAGAGTGATATAGTGATATAGATAGTAGTGATCCATGTGCGAAGACAATTCCTTTTAAAGTCACAAAACGGTTTCAGTTTTTATAAGACCCATATTTGCTTTTAAATAACTATATAACTTATGTGTTTATTAAATGCATTGTCTTTTGTCACTGGATCCCACCGGATCACTATTATATCACTCGATCCATCACAATCAGACAACTCACCGCGATGTGGTGGAACAACAGCAGGCAAAGTTCAATCGAGTATCTCCCATTCTCCTGCCCAGTCGAGTCCCTTAGTCTGTTCCTGTAGTAACTGTCGAGATGGTGGAGAAGAACCTCATTTCACACTGTTTGAATTTCAAATTCAATCCAACACCACGGGGGGGGAAAAAAAGGAATCCGCAAAAAAAAAAAAAAAAAAGGATCACGTTTTAAAGTGATCGGTACAAATTCAGCTTCAGGAACCAATCAATCCGTTCCTATCCGAACTTTAGGAGAGCCAGACAGGGCTTTCATTAAGCAGTGCGCGCTGGGGTATTAAAAGTCAGGTTATCCGAGTATCATTTAAACGGTCCTGGAGAGAAGCAGGCGGGCGACTTATTTGACCTTTCTTGGTGGATAATGATGACTTAACAAAACCAAATCGTCCAGCCAGCCAGCCAGCAAGAGAGATACAGCCTATACAGTGAGTCAGAGAGAGTTATGAGCGTGGATGAGGAGAGGAGGAGAGATGTGGGTGAGTGGGAGTGTGAGGGAGTTCTTCGGGCATCATCATCATCATAGTAGTCACAGACGCGGTGGAATGCAGTGCAGGATGAGGGCTTAATAACGGGGTGTGGAAGAAGCGCTGCCCCACGAAGATGGTTCTCATAGTATTATCCCGTTATGATTTCAATCCACGGCCGCCGCCACCATCACCACCAGCCGCCTATTCTCTCTGTTTGATGCGCCTCTTACTCCGCATCGATGTGTGTGTGCGGGGGAAAAGTGATGGAGCCGGATTTCACTAGGTAACGGTCGACAGTGGTCTCTCTCTCCCTCTCTGCCCCCCCTCTCTCTCTCTCTCCCTCTCTCCCTCTCCCTCTCCCTCTCTCTCTCTCACTCAGTCACATGTTTTAACACACAAGTAGCTCTCTGTAATAGCCGCTAAAGGAGAGGGTGGACTAAGGTAGGTGCCGTGGCAGGAATAATAACGGGGCATTTTTTTGTTAAACAGGCTTTTCTCTCTCACCCATGATTAAACGGAATTAAGGCACTGATGTGCACTGACAAAGCGGAATTGGTGCTCACGCCATTAACTTAATGCTCTGATATTGGAAGTCCCCCCCCCCCCCCCCCCCCATATTCAGAAATACATGAGTAATTATAGCCTATAACTAACTGATTAATTGCCCTCTGTGGTGGCTTATAAGTTGGTCCACTCAATATGGACACTTGTAGGCTTCTACACCAGGAAAGAAAGCAGAGGAAAGTTAGACTAGAGCAGTGTTTCTCCGGGGACCCCCAGGGTCCATGGAGTTCCAGGGGGTCCCCAGCTGAATGATAGATTATAGGAACCAAATGGACCCTTATGGGTCTGTAACTCTGAGAGTGTACAAATGGAACCAAATGGACCTGAGGGTCCATTTGGTTCCATTTGTACACTCTCAGAGTTAAATTAACATTGATTTTTACGATATAAATTGGGGTCCTAGAGATATAAATGCCATTAAATGGTTGGTCCGTAGCCCTATAATGCATGTCAAACTGGGGGTCCTTGAAATTAAAATGGTTGAAAATCAATGCTAGAGCCTTACAAATCTTCTCTTATGGGGGGCATTTATTTTCAAACGGGGGTCCGCGGTTTAAGTAGAATCTGTTTGGTTTCTGTAAGTAGCCTATAATCTTACATGTCTCTCCAAGAGTTAAGTAGCCCTCATAACCACTTGAAACCCAGCATCCATATGCTGGAGTCATTATTAGCATATCTACAGGTTCACAATGGTCGTGTTGAGTTGCTTGATGTACAGTATGTATCTGCTATTTTTTGGAGAAGAGGTTTGGTTTGTAGATGGAAGGGGGGGAAAAACGGTCCAAGTACAGAGTCAACTATATCTCAGGTCCCTACTATAAAAGTCTAGAGGGTTTAAGTGGCTAATTAAGAATAACCATGTGCACCAGAGAAGGGGAGCTATAACGAGGGAGTGAATGCTGACATGTTTTACAATGGCTGACAGCACACACAATACCAACAGGGTTCAGCCACTCACATAGGCTAGGCCTACTGTATATTCTAGCACCGGATTTCATTTCAGATTGCATTGATCAAAACCACACCACGCTATCAGAGCACAACATTTGAATTGAAGAGAAAAGACAGATTCTGTTGCTGTCATGGGCTCCAGTGCTGCACCAAAAATAATTGATGTGGAAGTAGAGGAGGAGAAATGGGTTATGAAGTTCCTTTAGGCACCGTGCATGTGCCTGCAGACTGACATCTGAGGCAAAGTTGAAATCCCTCTAGTTTTAAGGTGCAATTCAGGTAACAGTCACACTGTAAAGTGCATATATTTGCATACTGAATCTATGGCATTGTCAGGCAATGGCACTTTTTTGGTAAGATTATTGAGATTTTGAGCTATTGTTGATCCTCATTGTTTATCTTTCCTTCCTTTCATTACAGAACACATTTGAGCTGCCGTGATGCAGCCTAATATGAAAGCTGTTTTATGAGCCTTTAAGTTAATTCTGGACACATGGTGCTATTGTGTCTAAGATAATAACATTAAAAAAAGACGAGCTATGTGGTGATTCTGTAAAATCAATCAAGCTTGGGAATCTAAACGTCAGAGTTCGCTGAGACTGGTGCTAATTAACTGCATTCCCAAACCATTTGCGCGTACATCCACTTTGTATGCTACACTGGCAGAAGCCTGGGATATGATTTATGTGTCACCCCCCCAACAGATTTCTCATCTACATTCAGTGTAACAGGAACTGTAGCATTCTGTCTCTGTAACTGACAATTGTGATCGTGGTGGTGCTGGTAATGTGTCAACTGTGTTAGTATAAATATAATGCCTTTAACCCCATTCATGCTATATTTATTGATCTTTATGTAATTCGAATGATATGGCAAACATTGTAGTTTTGAATGTATGGGATAGAGCATTGGTTCTCCAGGGATGCCCAGTGGTCCTTGGAGGGTACCAGGGGGTCCTCAGCAACATTTGTTAGTATAGTGTCACCATAATTGTAACCACTTTAACCATATTTTATAGTTTGGCTATTTTTGAAAAATCGTGAAAACTTGTGCAAATCTTTGAATATATATATTTTAAAGCGAACATTTGTAACCCAAATCTTTGCTTCTGGGGGTCCGTGGAACAAAATATTTTGAGATGGGGGTCCGCGGCCAAATACATATCATTTTGGGGGTCCTTGACATGACAAAGTTTGAGAACACACTGGGATAGAGAGAGAGAATGCATGGGTGGATGACTGTGTCAGGAGCAGCTTTAATAAAGCACTAAAAGTGCAGCTCATGTCCAGGGGTCATCAATGTGTCCACACACGGACACATTTTGTCCTTGGCAAAGACTCAGCCTTGTCTGTGGCAATTTTTTTGATTTTCTTCTTCACACACCATCATGTTCTTATTTTGATCATAAGAACCAATTACTGACTGTCAGTCTCCAGGCTTTCTTCAGAATATGGATGACACTATTACTAGTGGTTCTCAAATGTTCTATTTGCAAGGACCCCCTTAACTCTGAGAGTGTACAAATGGAACCTATGGGTCCATTTTGTACACTCTCAGAGTTACAGACATATTATGGTCATTCATAATATGTCTGTATGTGTTTCTGGTAGTATTATTGTCCACTCATTTTTGTATGACAAAAATGTCCACCGCAAGCCAGCACAGCAGCCATATTATCACTTCCTTCACAGGTGTTACCAATGGCACTAATGAAGGCTCTGTTCCATTTAGTGTAGCACAGTGGTTCTCAGGTTTTTCAATTTCCATGACCCCCATAACTCTGAGAGTGTACAAATGGAACCAATTTGTACACTCTCAGAGTTACACACCCGTAAGGGACCATTTGGAAACCCAAGGAACCATGAGGGTCCCTGGACCCACATATCAGACCCACTGGTGTAGCAGAGTGTTTCCAGTGAGCCAACATGCACAATATCAGCACCCTGACTCTTTTTGAACAGAATGGAACAGAGCCTTCATTGGTATCATCGGTAACACCTGTGAATGTCTTCGCACTATGGCTGCTGTGCATGTTACCCCCAAGGGGCAAGGCTGAGATATTTACTATGAGGCCAACCCGGATGTTTAGTAAATGTCCAGCGAGAGGCGCTGTTTCACCCGTGCCGACCTGTGAGTTCAGAAAGAATTTATTTTAACGCAAGCCGATGGGTTTTTACCAACTTTCAGACTCGATTTTCTTACTGTAATAAAAATTGTCATAAATTCTATATGCTTCCAGTCGCTAGTTTAAAGTCTCCTTTCAATCATCAGGATATGCGTTTTGCTAAATTATGGTTCTATTTATTATAAAATTGACGATAAAGTAGGCTATTCTCTAGGAGGGTCGGGATGATTTGATTGACACGCTACACAACCAATAGCATTCATTCCCCGCCCCCCGCTCTTGATTGACAAGTTACCCAACCAATAATGGTCTGAACTCATTCTGACGCGTAGTGAAACATGGCGGACCTACAGTCTGCAGCAAAGGATTCATTTTCGGTCTGTAGAAAGCAGCGGAGGGGGTTTGTCCATCTCATTTATACAGTCTATGGTTACCCCCTGCTCATGTCTTGTTCTAAACTGCTCATGTGTGGTGAGCTGTCCGTGGTTCTGACCTGCTCATGTATGGTGAGCTGTCCGTGGTTCTGAGCTGCTTGTGTGAGCAGCACTGTCCTATTGGTGCTGAACTGCTTGTGTATGGTGCAGTGTTTTGACAGAAGTTTTAGTCATAGTCTTTTGAAAAAAAATCATTTAGTTTCAGTCATATTTTAGTCATCTGAAATGTTTTAGTCATAGTCTAGTTTTAGTCGACTAAATATAAGATTTTTTGAAGATTTTAGACTAAAATATATTTTGGCGGACCGTGATGGCTGATTTTACACTTGGTTGCATGCTGAAAATAGCAGATCTACAAGCTCACAACGCGTCGCAGCGCGACGCGTTGTGAGCTTGTAGATCTGCTATTTTCAGAGCGCAACACCCGAGCGCTACCAAACATAACATGACTTGTCTTTTAGTTCTACTGGGTCTCTTCTCCACTAGTCCCTCACTAACATTTTAGTCTAGTTTTTATTTGTCGACGAAATTGTCAATATATTTAGTCTTAGTTTTAGTCATCATAGCTTAGTTTTTTATTTAGTTTTTATTCAGTTTTCGTCAGTGAAGAAAGGTAGTCGACGAACATTTTTCGTCTTAGTTTTAGGCGACAAAATTAACACTGGTATGGTGTGATGGTGCGATGTCCATGGCTCTGACCTCCTCGTGCGCTGCCCTTTTAAAGTTCTGTACTGTCAGCTTGCTCGTGTTTTCAGTGAACAGCCTGGCTACTTGTTGAGCCAGCTCAGGTTTAAAGGCCACAACAATATCAGTTCTATGATTAGATTAAAATCCAACTTTCATTTGATACAAAACGTTATCCCTGGCCCACAAGTATACTCTAATTCCATACATTTCAGCATCAACCATTAATGTCTCCATTAGCATGTTAATGAGTGGTGTTTCTGTAATGGATCTTACGGCATGGTGTCTGGTAGAGAGAGGCCCAGAGGATTTGCTGCTCCAATGTCTGTGATAAGCAGGGCTGAGTGACTGTACAGCGTCGTTATGAGTCCTGGGAACGTCTGGGATAGCATGGCGTTCCATTCTAAGCTGCCTGGGATGCAGTGGTGGAAGAATTACTCAGATATTTTTCTTTAGTAAAAGTACCAATACCACAGTATAAAAATACTCTGTTACAAGTAAAGGCCTGTGTTCAAAATGTTACTCGAGTAAAAGTTCAAAAGTATTGGCATCAAAATGTACTTAAAGTACCAAAAGTAAAAGTACTGAAATGTTTGAAAATAGCAGATCTACAAGCTCACAACGCCTCGCACCGCGACGCGTTGTGACCATGTAGATCGGCTATTTTCAAATATCCTAGGTTTAAAATAGGGCTAAAGTGGTTAATGTATGTTCTATAATATAATCATTTATATCTGGAAAGTAACTAGTAACTGAAGTTGTCCAATCATTGTGGTGGAGTAAAAGTACAACATTTGCCTCTGAGATGTAGTGGAGTAGAAGTAAAAGTGTTGGAAATTGGAAATACTCAAGTAAAGTGCAAATACCTCAAAATTGTACAGTACTTGAGTACATGTACTTAGTTAGCCTTTCCACCACTGCTGGGTATGGCAGGGGAAATGATTCTCCTATGGATGCAGGTATGCCACGAGACCAAATCCAAAGTTATCTTTTTGGCTGCTTTCAGATTCACATTTGATTTCCCCATGCTAGACCAGAGCACTAAGAGGAGACACTTATTCCCCAAAGACTAAATGCAACTTGTATATTTTTTCTTGCTTTGCTTGCTTGCTTGTTTTGACCCGGTATCTTTTGAAAACAGCTATTGTGATACCCACAGTGGGATTTTAGATTTCTCTTTATTCTCGGTCCCATCTTTCTATAGCAGCCTCTTGTGAGTGCCTAACGGCGATTCTCTTGCAGTACGACGAACAGCACCCCGAACCTCCATGTAATTTGACCTTAGCCTTCTCCAATATCCCTCAGCCATGCCATAGAGGACAGTTAATTCAGATAGCTCCGTTCTACTGGGCCCAATAAATGAATTCAGGTCTTGTACAACTAAGAGCCCGTTCATTTTTGACTCCATTTTCACTGGCTATCACTTCCCTGGAATACCTCCAGAGCAGCAGTTATCTCTTCTATATTTAAAACAGGTGGGATTATAGCTGGTTCTGTGGAGAAATATGCCTCATACTTCATATAGATTACCTCAAGCTATCTTGTATTATTTTCTATCTATTGCTGAGCTACAGATTCCATACTGAAATATAAGCCAGCGCAGGCGGTGTCATGGTCTGTTTATTATTGTATGCTTTAAGCTTATCACAGTATACTGAGGATGAGGACGAAAGGTTATTAAAGAAAAAAAGTCAACATGTAGAAATTAAAGTATTGAGAGGAAATTGACAATTTATGTCCGCATGATCACACTCTCACTCTTGATGTTTGAGGGAACGTTGCACTTGTGATCTTTTGTGATCAAAACAAAATCGCAACAATATGAAAGTGTCAACGTATACGACCTCACGAGCAAATCTCTCCGTGATGTTTACACCAACGTAATCAATGGGATCAGTTTGGGTTAATGAATTTGCCAAGGTGCAGGTAATGCCATAATACAGGTGTATCAAGTTCCCTAATGTTTTACTCATTCAATAATAAATAAATCAAGTCGAGATTATTAATTCTGTCAGGCTTTATCATCATCCTAATGAGAAATGGAGATGAAATTTGATAGCAGAAGCAACAGCAGCAAAGGCAAGATAACCTTGTATTTGATTTCAAACAACAATAACACCGCGATAGTAATCAATGATTTTGCTCGAGGGAATTATCATGGTGGGGAGCCGCTATGCTTAACAATGTGTCTGTTAATTCTGTGGGATGGGTTTGATAAACTACGGTGCGGGGAATGAGAACAGTAAGCTCCTTTGTCTACCGTTCAGCAAACACGGATCAAATTCCCAATCTCACAGATATAATATCCCTTTTCTTCTGAAAGGCATTTGTCTATTCACACCATTTTTATAAGCTTGTCCCTGTAAGGCGCGCGGGGGTTTAGTGCAAGTTGTGTATTGTAAATGACTTTCTTACACAGCTGGGCCAGCAACAGTGTAATGGTTACAAAAGTTAATGTTATGACTGGAAAGCCATTTGTTTGGATCCCTGGAGAGGCGGAGGGAAAAAAAACCTTGTTAGGGTGTTGGAAAAAGTATTAGTCTTTTCCTTTATAACTGCTTTGCAAGTGCCCTTTGTTAAGGCACTGAACCCTGAGCGATCCGGGTTCAGCTGTCCGTGGGCCAGCAGAACAGGTCTCTCATAGATTAGACAATACATTTACTCTGTAGCCTCTCTCTCCAACCGGTTTAGTTGCTCTCGCCGGTTAACCACATGAAACCTATAGCATACCTTTTCTGGGGCAAACATTTGGAGAAAATAGTCATTCTGCAAGCTCACAACGTGTCACGATGTGACGCACTGTGAGCTTGTCGATTGGCCTCGCCGTTGACATCTATCTACAGTGGTGGAAAAAGTACTCAAATTCTTTACTCAAGTAAAAGTACCAATACTGCAATATAGAAATACTCTGTTACAAGTTAAATTCCAGAATTCAAAATGTACTTGAGTTATCTCTTCTATATTTAAAACAGGTGGGATTATAGGCTGGTTCTGTGGAGAAATATGCCTCATACTTCATATAGATTACCTCAAGATATCTTGTGTTATGTTCTATCTATTGCTGAGCTACAGATTCCATACTGTAATATATAAGACAGCGCAGGCAGTATCATGGTCTGTTTATTATTGTATGCTTTAAGCTTATCACACGTCGCGATGCGACGCGTTGTGAGCTTGTAGATCTTGTAGATCTTGTAGATCTATCTATCTATCTATCTATCTATCTATCTATCTATCTATCTATCTATCTATCTATCTATCTATCTATCTATCTACCTACCTACCTATATATTAATGACCACGTGGACCCTCTGCTAACAGAGATACTACTGCACCTAAGCCATGTAAGGACATTCTGTGTCCTTTCTTTTTTTCTTTCTCTCTTATTGTGCCTTCAGAATCAAACCGCATATTTTGACTGCCCAGATACAGTCACTTCTCTTCCATAAAAAATTGGACGGCAGCATCACGAGAATAAGGCCACAGATATGGATGCAGCAGCAGCGGTCCCCCCATATACTTTTTATACCTCTCCTTCTGCCAGCAGGAAGGCTATCATCAACAGCCAGCAGAGAACAGATAGGTTGGAGATTTATCAGAGGTGATATAGTGCTGTGAATAAGAAGGGGGTATGGTTCTTCCATTACCCATCCATCACCGGTGATGTATGGAAGATAAACTACGAGGCAGCAACAAGCTGCATTTCTGAGACGCTGCTGACCCCTTGATGAAAGTGAAACCTCCCTCGTGACCATGCCGGGGTGGCGTATACGCAACGGCTTCGGTGCAAACGCTACATGTCTTTGTATACAGGGGGAGCTCATAGCAACACTTGTTGATATGGCTTTGTGGGGGTGCACTGACAAAGAAGAACAAATAGACGATTTGTCTCCTGAAACTGAAATGGAATAGCCCAGCTTTTCTCTGCGAGAGGCGAGTTCTGAAGTCAAGAGGTTGTTTTATCTTCTGTGGGGGTGTGAACTGTGCCAGCGCGCTGCCCTGTACTATAAAAGTACCACCCACTAACTGCAGGTAGTTTGTGTGATTATGCTGTGCCTTTGTGCCATAACAAACCGATCACTGCATGCCAAAACTATCATCATTCTTTTTCAATGCTAAAGAACACTGGTACAACTCTTTTTGAGTGGCGTGGCAAGATAATATAGTTTGATTTAAGTCATTATTTCTTTCTGCATCCATCCTATCCTATCCTCAGTAAAATCCTCTGTGTTTTTGATTTGATTCGCTAAACTTTATTTTGAACTTACAGGTAAAATAAAACAAGAACCAATAACAATTAAAGCCACGATTTTAAAAATAAAAATGAAGTAAACAAACATTTAAAATGCGATCATTGATCATCCCCAACATGTTCAAAAAGGAGTAGGAAGAAGCAAAACGTATTTACTCCTACCCCCGTCTAATTTAACATTCATAATCCATTACAATCAGTGTCAATTTATCCACTTGTAAGTCTGAAGGTGTATAAATGCAATCTGGGAACCCATTCGGTAAAAAATAGATTGGTTCTGGGGGCACCACCACCTTTTTTTTGTGTAGAAACAGGAACTTGGTTTAACTTTGGCTCCTCCCCTTTCTTAGTCCACTTCCTCCCGGGTGCTTCAGTGTTTATTCCTACTAATAACAACACTACATGTTTAAGGCAGTGGTGCTGACAGATTCTGCTGCAGAAAGTGTCTTGTGAGATTAGTACAAATGTACCCTTACAGGTCCATTTGGTTACATGGATTTTACTATGTTGGCTAAGGCATTAACCACATGAACCCTAGCGTCCCTATTCTGGCCATGTCATAATAGGTGAACATTAGCTGAAATTAGGTGAATATTCTGCGAAAATAGCAGATCTACAAGCTCATCATCGTGATGCTGTGTGAGCTTTTAGATGGTCTATTTCTGGCGAAGAGATAATGTGGTAGAGAGGGAAATTAAGAAGATGCGACACATTGTGAGCTTGTAGATCTGCTATTTTCAAAAGTTGTTTATACATTTGCAATGGGACATTCTGCATAATGAGTACTTTACTTAGGTATGTAAAGTACATTTTGATACTAACACCTTTGTACTTTTGCTCAAGTAAATTCTGAATTCCAGACTTTTACTTGTAACAGAATAATTCCACATCGCAGTATGGATACTTTTACTTACAAGTAAAGAATGTTGAGTACCTTTTCCCCACCACTGCCCCCACGGTGCACCCCGGGTCAACAAAGTGTAGGGTTTAAGTGTTTAACCAAAGGCACTGTTGGAAGTCACAGGGACAAATTCTTCAACCAGCACTTAGTACAGGATTGAGTGTAGGAAGAAGGGACAAGTTGACGGCATGTGAAGTGACCCGGTCCACATTACCCCCTCCTGTCACTATCTGTACTTCTCAGGCTCGGCTTGATAGATCCATGGACCCCTCTGCTAACCCATTAAGACTGGGAAAGTATCTGTAGATTTCTTTGGCTATTTTTTTTTTATCGTGAAAATGTGTGCAAATCTTTGGATATACGTATATATATATATATTGTTTAAAGCGAACATTTGTAACTCAAATCTTTGCTTCTGGGGGGTCCCTGGAACAACATATTTTGAGATGGGGGGGGGGGGGGTCCGCGGCCAAATACATATCATTTTGGGTGGTCCTTGACATGAAAAAGTTGAAATTTGTATTATGTTTTTGGCTAAATATGTTGTTCCAGGGACCCCCAGAAGCAAAGATTTGAGTTAAAAATGTTTCAAAAAATATATATATATTCAAAGATTTGCACAAATGTTCAAGATTTTTCAAAAATAGCAGATCTACAAGCTCATAGCGCGGCACTCGGTGCCGCGCTATGAGCTTGTATATCTGCTATTTTTGAATAGCCCAAAGTATCAAATAATGGTTAAAGCTCAATTCTAAGAATGACACACAGATGCGTTCCCGGATTGAGTGGGCTAACAGAGATACTACAAGGCAAGCGAGAAAAGGCTGTTTTCTGACAGCATCGGGGAGGAAGCAGCAGAGTAGGGGTGGGACGGGCGAGGGGGGGTGGGGGGAAAGTGCATGACTCAGCGAAAGGTGTCGCCCCATTAAAATTAAATTTACAGCCGCTTTCAGACAAATCCTAGAGCTCTGTAAGCTGCGTGCGTGGCTGTATAAGAAGCCGTGATTGGGCATGTGGAGGACATTACAAATTGACATCGGGCTTCGCAGCCACCACCAAATCCCTTTTTTACATCTACCACTACTTAATCCATTAAGACCGGGAACGCATCTGTGTCATTTTTTTTTGTTGCGATTTCTTTGGCTATTTTTGAAAAATTTTGATCATTAAGTGCAAATATTTGAATATATATATATTTTTAAAGGGAACATTTGTAACTCAAATCTTTCTGCGGGGGTCCCTGGAATAAGATATTTTGAGATGGGGGTCCGTGGCCAAATAAATATAATTTTTGGTGGTCCTTGACATGAAAAGGTTTTTAGAGACAGTTGTAAAAGACATTTGTAGTATCCCCCACAGAAGCAAAGATGTGAGTTACAAATGTTTGCTTTAAAAAAATATATATATTCAAAGATTTGCTCAAATTTTCAGGATAAAAAAAAAATTGCAGATCAAGCTCGTAGTTATAGAGCTTGTAGATCTGCTATTTTTGACACAGACGACACAGATTCAGATTCTTTCCCGGTCTAAATGGGTTAAGCTGTCGTAGCAATGATGGGTTTGGTGCTGTGTCATCCACAGTACATTTTTCAAGGAAGAACTAGCTGGTACTGTCTCCTGACGCCTCAGTGGATTCCGGCTGTCATTAGAGAGCTCAAAAGGAGCTTATTTTTTTCCCCATTTTATTTGGAGATAGCAATCAACTTCTCTGGAGATATAAATCGTGTGGTTGGTTGGTGCAAAGTTAGAAGATAGCCTCATAACTAATGCAGTTTGAATCTCTATGAAATAAAGTCTAGGTTTATTTTAGGCCAATGTGCAAGATCTGATATTTGTAAGAGAACATTTATCATTGTAGCCTATACCCTTAACCCATTAAGACCTGGAACGCTTTGAGCTAAAAAGCATTATTTTACACATTGGCTATTCAAAAATAGCAGATATACAAGCTCATAGCACGGCACCGAGTGCCGCGCTACGAGCTTGTAGATCTGCTATTTTAGAAAAATCATGAAAATGGGTGCAAATCTTTGAATATATATTCTTTTAAAGCGAACATTTGTAACTCAAATCTTTGCTTCTGGGGGTCCCTGGAATAACATATTTTGAGATGGGGGTTGGCTACCAAATACATATCATTCTGGGGGTCCTTGACATGAAGAAGTTTGAGAACCACTGATACAGAAACATACGTTTTTTTTTTCAGAATACTGTTGGGATTTAGAATACATTTTGTAGCATCGGCTTCAGGTCTTAATGGGTTAATGAAATGACAATATTGCACTGCTTAACTTGACAGATGCCAGGGGTAATATATATGTTGAATCACAATAAAGGGTTTTTTTTAGGTTCAAGAATTGGAGGAATAAGTACAGTTTATGAGAAGCACAATGCAGTCTTTTGACACCACAGGCAGCACCTCCTGTTTCATTTCATTCTCGAGAATGGTTCTAGCAATATAATGGAAATTTAGAGGATTTTTGAGAGAAGGAATACAAATGTTGTGCACATTGGGGGCAAAGAGAGCTGAGACAGAAAAGATGGGAAATTCTTATGACTTGATAAGGGTTTATACGAGTTGAATTCAAAGTCTTTATACTGTAGTTGTACATAAAAGTATATATATATATTTTTGGACTCTGATGTTTTGTTAATTAATTAACCCATTGAGACCTGAAGCAGATTCTACATGTCTCCTAAATCTCAAGTATTCTGAAAAAACGTATGTTTCTATATCAGTGGTGCTCAATCTTTTTCATGTCAAGGACCCCCAAAATGATATGTATTTGGCCGAGGACCCCATCAAAATATTGTGTTCCAGGGACCCCCAGAAGCAAAGATTTGAGTTAAAAATGTTCACTTTAAAAGTATTCATATTCAAAGATTTGCACACATTTTCACGATTTTTCAAAAATAGCTGATCTACAAGCTCGTAGCGCGGCACTAGGTGCCGCGCTATGAGCTTGTATATCTGCTATTTTTGAATAGCCCAAAGTGTAAAATAATGCTTTTTAGCTCAAATCTAAAATTGAGACAGTTCCAGGTCTCAAACAGAACTGAATTTCATCCAGTCGTGAAACATGACTAATTTGTGCACTTCTCTCTGCCTCTTAGCATGATGCAGAATAATTGCTACAACCATTTTTTAAATGCTTCCCTTTAGAGCTTCTGAAGCCAGGGAAATGTCATATCAGATAGGGGTATAGGGTATTTGGAGGTCAGCGGCTGTGCTGTTTCTTACCGAGCTCCACTAAAACTGATGGAGCTCAAGAAATGCTGACCATACGCACCGTTAAATGTCACTTTACTGCATTATTTTTTGTTTAAAACCTTTCCCTTTCTTTAACCCATTAAGACCTGGAACGCATCAGTTTTTTAGATTTATTTGGCTATTCAAAAATAGCAGATCTACAAGCTCACAGCGCCGGCAAAGTCTGATATTTTTGAACATTTTGGAAAATGTGTGCAAATATTTCAATATAATACATATTGTTAAGGGGAAACATTTTGACTCAAATCTTTGCTTCTGGGGGTCCCCTGGTCAATATATTTTGAGATAGGGGTCAGCGGCCAAATACATATCATTTTGGGGGTCCTTGACATGAAAAAGTTTGAGAACCACTGATATAAAAACATACGTTTTTCAAAATAATTGTAAGATTTAGAAGACTTTTGTAGAATCCCCCAGAAGCAAAGAGTTGAGTTAAAAATGTTTTTAAAAAAACATATGTATTCAAAGATTTGCACACATATTCACGATTTTTCAAAAAAATAGCAGATCTACAAGCTCGTAGCGCGGCACTCGGTGCCGCGCTACGAGCTTGTAGATCTGCTATTTTTGAATAGCCCAAAGACATCTTAAAATGACACAGATGTGTTCCCGGTCTTAATGGGTTAATATTTTATCATACATAGCATGCATACAATATGTCCTGAACAGCCAGAGGACAAAGCATACCCTGTGAATTCAAACAAATACAAAAGAACAACCTATTACTAGCTTTTTTTAGATACTGTGTAGCTACACCTAATTTCTGAAATTATACCGAACAACACTTTATCATTAACAAACACAATGGGTGATACATTATAAGTTGTTAAATAGACTTGTGCAGAAAGAAATAAACAAAGGAGGAACGTGGGCACCGGCTCTACTCTCCATTTGTCTTATTAGTACAGTTTAGGTGGGTGAACAGCTGCGTATACCTTAGCTTAACGTACATTCTATTTTCTATGTAGGTATACAATAAGGATAGGAAAATAGAGCAGATTTCATTTTCTTTGAATGTTTTCCCTTTTTTGGTATATTTCATACCATGTCCACAAACCTTCACTGAGCAACAGAGGTGGAAAAAGTACTCATATTCCTTACTTAACTAAAAGTATCAATTACTGCAATGTAAAAAATAGAAGTCCGGAATTCAAAATGTACTTGAGTAAAAGTACAAAAGTATTGGTATCAAAATGTACTTAAAAGTACCAAAAGTAGACAGTACTCATTATGCAGAATGTCCCATTTCGCAACTAAATTGTATTGTGGTGTCTGCTCATAGCGGACCGGTAGAAATAAGAATCCATATCCGGCGGCGGAGAATAAGCCAACGCTCAGAGTCCGAGTTTACATTCTCAACAATTCACTTTTTTGTCAAAGTTCTCAGCAATCCATACATCCAAGTCAATTCAATATATGGCGCGGCCCATAGAATCTCCTTTATTCAGTTGGGCATGGCCTCTGCGTGGATCCAAATCACAGAGCCCCGATTCTCACAAACACATCACATTATATGCAAGCAACGGGCCCTCTTCCTGACCATTCACAATCACCGGCTTCGAATGCTATCAATGCATTGAATGGGAGATTATCACGTTTTATCAGACCATTGAATGGGCGAAGTAGGCGAGCTACTGTCTACCCCGCGATTTGTCAGACCATTCATTGGGCGTAATCAGGAGCTACTGACCTACCGACGGAGGCGGAGCAGTCCCCACAACAATATTTACGATTCTGTGCGTATCGGTACATAACTCGAACTGCGCTGAGTAGGCACAGGCGAGCGTCGCACCGCTCCGGACGGCAACTCAGTCGCCTTAGCTCCTTCGGTGGCCCGTCGCGGGGCTCCAGCTCGCCTGAGACTGCGCGCCTCCGTCATGGTCCGAAACCAAAACCAAAACCGAAACTGAAGTATTTAAGTCATCTCCGTCGGTAGGTCAGTAGCTCCTGATTACGCCCAATGAATGGTCTGATAAATCGCGGGGTAGACAGTAGGTCGCCTACTTCGCCCATTCAATGGTCTGATAGAACGTGATAATCTCCCATTCTATGCATTGATAGCATCCGAATCAGGTGCCACAATACAGGTTGCTAAGGACAATAGATTTCTTGGGGTGGGCCTAAAAGTCACACACTGGATCTATCTTAGGTAGCACATAACATTTATCTATCAAATTGTACTTTTACACAGGCTCACATTATAACATTATTATTCAACATTTTATTAGCTTTGAAATAAGTCTAAACAGTAACATGTCTGACGTTGTATGAATTATTTAGATGATTAAAGTTACTTTAAAAGAAACGCATTTCTCCAGCTCAGCTCCTCTCCTCTGGAGAGAGAGTCAAAATCCCTTACACAATGATGTCGTCTTTAACCTCGGCTTAGACACAGAACGATCTGGTAGCACTTTACAATAATGACCCGTTATAAAGCATTTATAAACGTTTATAAGTAGTTTGTAGACTATTAACAAATCATTAACAACCTGTTTGTTGACATTCGTAAATGATTACTAAAACCTTTATAACTACAATTACAAATCATTTGTAAAGTATTAGTAAGTAGTGAACTATTCATGAATAAGCCATTTATATACATCTGTAAAAGATTATTAAATCATTTGTAACGACCCATTCTAAAGCATTTACAAACGTTTATAAGCAGTTTGTAGACTATTAACAAATCATTAACAACCTGTTTATTGACATTCGTAAATGATTACTAAAACCTTTATAACTACGGTTACAAATCATCTATAAAGGTATTAGTAACTATTCATGAATAAGCCATGTATAATACATCTGTAAATGATTATTAAATCATTTGTAACTGATGTTACATAATATATACAAGCTATTGGTAGCTTCTTCATGTTTAACATATGCTTTGTTAAACATTCCTAAAGTATCTATACATCCTTAGTACATGTTATTATGTGCCCTATAGTAAAGTGAAGACAGTTCATCATTTACAACTGTCTCTTAATGTGTTTGTTCATGTTTAACATGCTTTGTAAAACATTCCTAAAATATCTATAAATCCTTTGTACATGTTATTATGTGCCCTACAGTAAAGTGAAGACTGTTCATCATTTATGACTGTCTGTTAATGTGGACTTTCTCCTTACCTGTTGCAAACTACCTGGCTTTCATGAATGCAGACACCAAACAATTACTAGAATTATCATTCATGTTAAGCAAATGATGCGTAAGACATTCGTAAAGAGTATGTAAACCATTTGTGGTGTTAGGGACCAAAAAAGTCACTACAAAGTACTACCAATCAACTCTAAATTGCCTGAAACGTACTCCTAACAGGTTTTTGGGGGGACGATTTTGGCCTCCACACTTAGTGATTATTTCGGATTTAACTTTCGTTTCGGTGGTGACCAACTTTCGTTTCGGTAGTTTGATTACAAAATGTAAGTTGTGTAAAAAATAATCTGACTATACTAAGTTGTTATTTGTTTGTTTAAGTCAGGCTATACTCTACTCAGAGTCATAAGTTTACAAAATGTACTAAAGTACAGTGAACGTCTGTGCGGTTTGTCTTCATCACTGAAAATAACGTACATGTAAACTGATGTCATGTGCAGTTGGGGTGAAGAAACACAACCATTTCACTCCTAATAATACCTATTTGATTTGACATCCTGACTTGCTGCTGTAGCTGAGGCTTGAACCTGTTACCTGCGGCTCACTAGTCAGTGACTCTATCCATTCACCTACAGCTGTTTCCTTGGAATCTGCGGTTCTGAAACGTTTTGTTGTCAACCCCCCAAATTGACATGTATTTGGGCAGTGGACCCCAATGTGAAAAGATGTAGTGTCAGGGCCCCCCATGAAAAAGATTTATATTTATGCTGTAACACATTTTTAAAAAGTTATTTGTCTTGTTTGTTGTTCAAGTCAAAGCACCAGGAAGGCTGTACTTGTCAGCCATCTGTTAGCTCAATGGGTTGAGACGCAGTATTCATGATCCAGAGGCCATGAGTTCAAATCCCATTGATGTCTTTCCTATGATTCTTTCCTTTGCAGACTGGCTTCCAGAAGATCAACTGAAAACTACCAGAAAGGCTATATTTGTCATCCAATTGTTAGCTCAATGGGTTGAGACGCAGTATACATGATCCAGAGGCCATGAGTTCAAATCCCATTGATGTCTTTCCTATGATTCTTTCCTTTGCAGACTGGCTTCCAGAAGATCAACTGAAAACTACCAGAAAGGCTGTACTTGTCAGCCATCTGTTAGCTCAATGGGTTGAGACGCAGTATTCATGATCCAGAGGCCATGAGTTCAAATCCCATTGATGTCTTTCCTATGATTCTTTCCTTTGCAGACTGGCTTCCAGAAGATCAACTGAAAACTACCAGGAAGGCTGTACTTGTCAGCCATCTGTTAACTCAATGGGTTGAGACGCAGTATACATGATCCAGAGGCCATGAGTTCAAATCCCACTGGTGTCTTTACTGTGATGCTTCCCTTTGCAGACTAACTTCTAGAAAAACAAGTTAAAACCACCAGAAAACCTTTAACTCTCAGCCAACAGCATAGCTCAACTGGTAGAGCGTCTGTCCAATAACATGACTTGACTTGACTTGAGTGGGTTTGATTCCCACTCGAGTCAAGTGTCCCCGGTAACTTGGGGCAACGGATAAATTGACTGATATCCTTAGTGATGCTTCCCTTTGCAGACTAACTTCTAGAAAAACAAGTTAAAACCACCAGGAAACCTGTAACTCAGCGAACAGCATAGCTCAACTGGTGGAGCGTCTGTCCAATAACATGACTTGACTTGACTTGACTTGGTTTGATTCCCAGGACCGCTCGGTCCTGGGTTGTACTGGATTTGAACCAGCACACTCCTACAAGTTATTCTACGGATATCAGTCAATTTATCCGTTGCCCCAAGATACCGGGGACACTTGACTCAAGTGGGAATCGAACCCACTCAAGTCAAGTCAAGTCATGTTATTGGACAGACGCTCTACCAGTTAAGCTATGCTGTAGGCTGAGAGTTACAGGTTTCCTGGTGGTTATAACTTGTTTTTCTAGAAGTTAGTCTGCAAAGGGAAGCATCACTAAGGATATCAGTCAATTTATCCGTTGCCCCAAGTTACCGGGGACACTTGACTCGAGTGGGAATCGAACCCACTCAAGTCAAGTCAAGTCATGTTATTGGACAGACGCTCTACCAGTTGAGCTATGCTGTTGGCTGAGTTACAGGTTTCCTTGTGGTTTTAACTTGTTTTTCTAGAAGTTAGTCTGCAAAGGGAAGCATCACTAAGGATATCAGTCAATTTATCCGTTGCCCCAAGTTACCGGGGACACTTGACTCGAGTGGGAATCGAACCCACTCAAGTCAAGTCATGTTATTGGACAGACGCTCTACCAGTTGAGCTATGCTGTTGGCTGAGAGTTACAGGTTTTCTGGTGGTTTTAACTTGTTTTTCTAGAAGTTAGTCTGCAAAGGGAAGCATCACAGTAAAGACACCAGTGGGATTTGAACTCATGGCCTCTGGATCATGTATACTGCGTCTCAACCAATTGAGTTAACAGATGGCTGACAAATATAGCCTTCCTGGTAGTTTTCAGTTGATCTTCTGGAAGCCAGTCTGCAAAGGAAAGAATCATAGGAAAGACATCAATGGGATTTGAACTCATGGCCTCTGGATCATGAATACTGCGTCTCAACCCATTGAGCTAACAGATGGCTGACAAGTACAGCCTTCCTGGTAGTTTTCAGTTGATCTTCTGGAAGCCAGTCTGCAAAGGAAAGAATCATAGGAAAGACATCAATGGGATTTGAACTCATGGCCTCTGGATCATGTATACTGCGTCTCAACCCATTGAGCTAACAGTTGGATGACAAATATAGCCTTCCTGGTAGTTTTCAGTTGATCTACTGGAAGCCAGTCTGCAAAGGAAAGAATCATAGGAAAGACATCAATGGGATTTGAACTCATGGCCTCTGGATCATGAATACTGCGTCTCAACCCATTGAGCTAACAGATGGCTGACAAGTACAGCCTTCCTGGTAGTTTTCAGTTGGTCTTCTGGAAGCCAGTCTGCAAAGGAAAGAATCATAGGAAAGACATCAATGGGATTTGAACTCATGGCCTCTGGATCATGAATACTGCGTCTCAACCCATTGAGCTAACAGATGGCTGACAAGTACAGCCTTCCTGGTAGTTTTCAGTTGATCTTCTGGAAGCCAGTCTGCAAAGGAAAGAATCATAGGAAAGACATCAATGGGATTTGAACTCATGGCCTCTGGATCATGAATACTGCGTATCAACCCATTGAGCTAACAGATGGCTGACAAGTACAGCCTTCCTGGTAGTTTTCAGTTGATCTTCTGGAAGCCAGTCTGCAAAGGAAAGAATCATAGGAAAGACATCAATGGGATTTGAACTCATGGCCTCTGGATCATGTATACTGCGTCTCAACCCATTGAGCTAACAGTTGGATGACAAATATAGCCTTCCTGGTAGTTTTCAGTTGATCTTCTGGAAGCCAGTCTGCAAAGGAAAGAATCATAGGAAAGACATCAATGGGATTTGAACTCATGGCCTCTGGATCATGTATACTGCGTCTCAACCCATTGAGCTAACAGTTGGATGACAAATATAGCCTTCCAGGTAGTTTTCAGTTGATCTTCTGGAAGCCAGTCTGCAAAGGAAAGAATCATAGGAAAGTCATCAATGGGATTTGAACTCATGGCCTCTGGATCATGAATACTGCGTCTCAACCCATTGAGCTAACAGATGGCTGACAAGTACAGCCTTCCTGGTGCTTTGACTTGAACAACAAACAAAGACAAATAACTTAAATAAAATGTGTTACAGCATAAATATAAATCTTTTTCATGGGGGGCCCTGACACTACATCTTTTCACATTGGGGTCCACTGCCCAAATACATGTCAATTTGGGGGGTTGACAACAAAACGTTTCAGAACCGCAGATTCCAAGGAAACAGCTGTAGGTGAATGGATAGAGTCACTGACTAGTGAGCCGCAGGTAACAAGTTCAAGCCTCAGCTACTAAGTCAGGATGTCAAATCAAATAGGTATTATTAGGAGTGAAATGGTTGTGTTTCAAACCCACTGGACGTGACATCAGTTTACATGTACGTTATTTTCAGTGATGAAGACAAACCGCACAGACGTTCACATTTTGTAAACTTATGACTCTGAGTAGAGTATAGCCTGACTTAAACAAACAAATAACAACTTAGTATAGTCAGATTATTTTTTACACAACTTACATTTTGTAATCAAACTACCGAAACGAAAGTTGGTCACCACCGAAACGAAAGTTAAATCCGAAATAACCACTAAGTGTGGAGGCCAAAATCGTCCCCCCAAAAACCTGTTAGGAGTACGTTTCAGGCAATTTAGAGTTGATTGGTAGTACTTTGTAGTGACTTTTTTGGTCCCTAACACCACAAATGGTTTACATACTCTTTACGAATGTCTTACGCATCATTTGCTTAACATGAATGATAATTCTAGTAATTGTTTGGAGTCTGCATTCATGAAAGCCAAGTAGTTTGCAACAGGTAAGGAGAAAGTCCACATTAACAGACAGTCATAAATGATGAACAGTCTTCACTTTACTGTAGGGCACATAATAACATGTACAAAGGATTTATAGATATTTTAGGAATGTTTTACAAAGCATGTTAAACATGAACAAACAAATTAACAGACAGTTGTAAATGATGAACTGTCTTCACTTTACTATAGGGCACATAATAACATGTACTAAGGATGTATAGATACTTTAGGAATGTTTAACAAAGCATAAACATGAACAAGCTACCAATAGCTTGTATATATTATGTAACATCAGTTACAAATGATTTAATAATCATTTACAGATGTATTATACATGGCTTATTCATGAATAGTTACTAATACCTTTATAGATGATTTGTAACCGTAGTTATAAAGGTTTTAGTAATCATTTACGAATGTCAATAAACAGGTTGTTATTGATTTGTTAATAGTCTACAAACTGCTTATAAACGTTTGTAAATGCTTTAGAATGGGTCGTTACAAATGATTTAATAATATTTAACAGATGTATATAAATGGCTTATTCATGAATAGTTCACTACTTACTAATACTTTACAAATGATTTGTAACTGTAGTTATAAAGGTTTTAGTAATCATTTACGAATGTCAACAAACAGGTTGTTAATGATTTGTTAATAGTCTACAAACTACTTATAAACGTTTATAAATGCTTTATAACGGGTCATTATTGTAAAGTGCTACCAACAATCTTTATTTTACTAAAACTTAGTTCTATCCATCTGTATAATTAGAAAAGACTAGTACACTTTGTATAGGCTTATTCTACTTGATTCTTGAGTCTGATTTAGGAGAGACAACTGGCGACAGGCGCTCCTACATATTATTAGTCTCTGAGTGCTCTCTGAGTAAACAAAAGAATTCGGCCCGGGTGTGGGGCCATAGATTCACACCATTAACTCCACTGCAGCTGTTAGTCACAGAGTGACCCTCAAACTAGCAACCTTTTGGTCTCTGCTTGTTATGAGATATTTTGACGGTTTCTGGGTTATAATGTATTAATAATATTTTCATATTTCATAAGCACAGGACCCGATATGACACGACAGTATAAAAGTATTTTGAAAATAGCAGATCTACAAGCTCACAATGCGTCGCATCGCGACGCATTGTGAGCTTGTAGATCAGCTATTTTCAAATGGCTGAAATATAGGGCTGAAATGAGTAATTGTATGTTTTGTAATAATGATAAAAATCTACAAAGTAACTAGTAACTAAAGTTTTCAAATAATTGTAGTGGAGTAAAAGTACAATATTTTCCTCTGAGATGTAGTGGAGTAGGAGTAAAAGTACTGAAAATTGGAAATACTCCAGTAAAGTAAAAGTACCTCAAAATTGTACAGTCCTTGAGTAAATGTACTTAGTTACTTTGCACCACTGCTGATCAAAGACACTTTGATGGTGACACAACACCACTTGCTCCTGATCACGGTAATAGAAGTGCCACTGTCCATGAATGTCACCGATCATCACTGGCCATGAATAATGAATCAAAACTATATGACTGAAGGCCAATAAGGGACTGCAAATAAATGACTATGGCATAATCATGTCCATGTTTATTTGGTTAACATCTTTCAATCTGGGTAATGTGTGGCATGAACTATAGGGTGGATGTGTCTACGTCAGACTGCTGGAATACAGACCATGCATGCTTTTTTTTTAGTCCACCTAAATGTTAAAAATGTAAATGTTTGAACTATGTTGACCTAGTCATTACAGGCAAACATTTGGTGAAAATACCTTGTTTGTAGAGATTTGGTGTAGCAGGGAAAATGGAGGGGACCTAGGACAGACCCATGGGGGACCACGGCCGACGAAGAATAGAATATATATATTCCTTATATTTATATGTTTTAATTACTTTCATTTCTTTTCATTTCAAACCTTTATTTATTCTCGAAAGACATTGAGGTTGCCCTCATTTGCAGTGTCGTCGAGATACATCACAGTACAATTTCATTTTCACATCAATATTCATAGAAAAACAAGACAAAACAGAAACAAAATAAAACAACCTTTCCCCTAGCGTGTGATACAACACACATTTAAAAGCAGTTGCAGACACTTGTGGGTATAGGCCTGCAATCAAGGATTTAAATTGACCGTATGTTATGGGAGAACAGATCTTAAACTTAAGCTCTAGGTCACTTTAAAACATGACACAGTCAACAAAGTTTAAGTCAACTTCAGAATTATTATCCCAAAGAAGTGGGCAGAATAATTTGTTTGTACAACATCCCATCATTTGCAGTTTTCAGGGAAAAAGGAAGAAGAATAGAGATAGAAAGAAAGAACGAACAATATGGAAATGTCCGATATTCAAATATTCCTGATTATGAATAGAGTGAAACAAATACAAGTAGGTGAGATAATACAGATCTTCCTTGTATGAGTAGAGTAAGATATATGCATATATACATGCATACTGTAGGGTTCATGGATTAGAAGAAAAAGGTAATGGTATGAAGGCAGTTAAAATAGCAGCATGATACATGAGGTTGAAATAGCAGCAGATACTGTATTTACATAAGGTGCAGCAACAAAACAGTAACAGACATAGACTTAGTGCGCGTGTAGCCTCACATGCAGGCGAGACATTATTTAGCAGCATATTTCATGCACGTAAATGTAAACATGGGTGGCAGTTTGAGTGCAGCAGAAGCAGAATCTACATACAGTCTTATGTATACAGAAAAGTAATCCTGTGTGACAGCATGTGTTGTCAGGACAGCCTGGTGACCGGCAGTGCTCAGCGCTTGTTCAACAGTCTAATTTGCAGGTGGACCTGTTGTATATGTCATCATAACATAAAATACACATCTAAGCCATATGTTACAGACAGAGAGGTGACTGTTGGCCCAAGCCTGGGTGGGGGGTACAATTAGCATGATCTTTGTTTTACGTGGACGGCACAGGGAACAACAAAGCCACAAGACACTGTCTCCATCCATCCCTTCCTGGCCCATACAGTTGCAAATCGAATCAGGGACTCAAAGTGTGATCTATTGTTTGTCTAGGTGGGGTCTCACCTTTCAAGGCTGACCCACCCACACGTGTACCTCCTCTTTTTCTAAATGTGGCCACTGCTATAAAGATGGATAGATAGGATATTTACCAAAACACAGTAAAGTCAGTGGTTCAGATACCACAGACCCCAACGGAAACAAGCTCCATTGTTGTGATTTTTTTGAAAATGCCAATCAAAGTATCATATAGCCTAGGTATTAGGCGAGAACAGATTGTGGCTATACTGCCCTGCCAAGGCAGAGTGCAGTAACTACGAAAACAAAAATCACTGAAAAATGGGTTTAAAAGTGATTCAACTGGTCAGCCAAATGAGATATTGGCATATAAGTGATATTACACTAATTGTACATCTGTTCTTGAGGTAATTGTTTATCCCCCAACATCACAAAGGCTAATTTGACCTTTGGGCAACCCAAATAAGTCGGTGTGTCCAAAAACGTAGTTACTGCTCTTTGGCTTGGCAGGGCAGTATAGGGGTGGTGAGTTTGATTGATTGATTGAATACTTTATTTAGACATTTGCAGAGAGAAAAAAAGCACATGGAAGTACAGCTCAAAATACAAGGTCAACTAAAAAAGAGGAAAAACCCAAAGAAGCCTTTCGGCTTGATTCAGTAGGGATCCTCACGTACTAAATTCATAAGTAAAAGTGTCAAGTGTCAAGTGAGTGTCCTTGACGATTCGCTGAGCTTTGATCACATACCGTTTCTCGTATTAGTTCCTGGAGGGAGAGAAGCTCACCTTCCACGTTGCACTGGGCCGTCCGTACCACTCTCTGTAGGGCTTTCCATTCGAGGGCAGTGCAGTTCCCATACCAGGAGGGTATGGGCATGCCCATATATGGGCATACCCATATATGGCCATATACTGATAACTTCAGGGCCCATATATGGGCATACACATATATGGCCATATACTGATACAGACGCGTCGCTAGGTCTCTACTAGGTCGGGGGCTTAGCCCCGCAGGCAACGGGCACATGCACGCGCGCGCGCGCGATTTTTTTCGCGGATTTCGCGGATTAGGGTGCTTTCCCCCCCGTTTTTTGTTACTTTATTTCGGTTTTAGGGTTAGGGGTAGGGTTAGGTTAGGGTGATAGATATATAATTCAAAAAAAAAAAAAAAACTTTTAATTTTTTAATTTTTTTTTAATTTTTATTGGTGGCTTTGGACAAAACATTGGTGGCTATAGCCACCGAAGCCCACCCCTAACGACGCCACTGTACTGATAACTTCAGGGCAGCGTTGATTTCGTCCCACTAAAACTAAGACGAAAAATGTTCGTCGACTACCTTTTTTCACTGACGAGAACTAAATAAAAACTAAGCTATGATGACTAAAACTACGACTAAATATATTGACAATTTCGTCAACAAATAAAAACTAGCCTAAAATGTTAGTGAGGGACGAGTGGAAAAGAGATCCAGTAGAACTAAAAGACAAGTCATTTTATATTTTGTTGCGCTTGGGTGTTGCGCTCTGAAAATAGCAGATCTACAAGCTCACAACGCGTCGCAGCGCGACGCGTTGTGAGCTTGTAGATCTGCTATTTTCAACAGGCAACCAAGTGTAAAATCAGCCATGGGTGATTCGCAATCAAGGCACCGCCAGAATATATTTTAGTCGACTAAATCAACTGTATATTTAGATTTGCGTTGTATCAAACTTGCAAACGTTCCCGAGTAGGCCGGATGCCCAACGGGCACTGTTCTAGTGACTAATTAAAAATAAGGTTAAACATCAAGAAAGTGTTTCTAGTTAAAGCCTGAAACCTTCCATCTTGGAGATACCTTTGAGAAGCTTTTCATCTGAAACAACATAAGTGAAATATAACTCCAGGTGACAGCTCCACAATGTGATTGCCAGGAAAGCATTTTTTTTTTAAAGTATTTCTTTTGCACATGCAGGTAAATATAAGGCTGATTTGCAAGGATTCAGCAGCAGACTGCAATCTTTGCTCATCTGAGGTGAATTTCCATAAAGATTCAGTGTTGGCCATCTGTTTTTATAGGGTTTTTGATTTTTTTTTACAGAAAAACAGAGCCCGTCGTCAATCCCTGGCATTGTTGTGTTATCCCTGTTATAGACAAGGGATTTGGAGGCCCTTTAGAAACAGTGATTGACAGCCATGTTAAATTACATCGGGCTTCCTGGAGAGGCATGTCTCCCCTTTGGCTTGGCAGGCTGTAATTCTCTCTGAATCTGGTGCAAGCATTCCCATGTTCCCTAGACCTCATTTTATGCTTCCAAAACACCCCCGTGCACTTGACACGGAACAAAAACCAAACGTTGCTAATGCCAAGTTAATTAACCCATTAAGACCGGGAACGCATTTTAAGGTTTATTTTGGCTATTGAAAAATAGCAGATATACAAGCTGCTTGTAGATCTGCTATTTTTGAAAAATTGTGAAAATGTGTGCACATCTTTGAATATATCTTTTTTAAAGCCAACATTTGTAATTCAAATTTTTGCTTCTGGGGGGTCCCAGACAAAATATTTTGAGATGGGGGTCCGTGGCCAAATAAATATCATTTTGAGGGTCCTTGACATGAAGAAGTTTGAGAACCACTGATTATAGCAACGTAAGTTTTTTCAAAAAACTGTTAGGATTTAGAAGACATTTGTAGAATCCCCCAGAAGCAAAGATTTGAGTTATAAATATTCGCTTTAAAAATAAATTCACGATTTTTCTAAAATAGCAGATCTACAAGCTCATAGCGCGGCACTCGGTGCCGTGCTATAAGCTTGTATATCTGCTATTTTCAAATATGACACAGATGCGTTCCCGGTCTTAACGGATTAATAGAATCCCAGATGCTTGGGCCTCAGAAAGACATGGAATGCCAAGGAGGGAATATTCTGCCTATTGTGACGCTAATGCTTCAGTGTCAATGGGACATGCCCTGATAGGGCCTCTCGTCTGCTTTGTTAATTTGGTTTATGGATCCGCTGCCGTCCAAAAAAATCCTGTGATTAATTTTAGCACCATGGCCTCCAGAGCCTCCATTTGCTGTTGGCTCTGCATGTAAGTGATTGTCTGTTCAGGTGAACGTTTTTTCCAAAGCACATCGTGTCATCCGATCTGAATCCGGGAGCATGCAGGGAGGGGAGGGGGTACATAAAATGCATACATTTGACCTTATACCTTCTTTGATTCTCTTCTTTGATTCTCTGCTTCAAATTGTATCATCAGATGATATACAGTATTATGCACAATATCATTATTTTGGTATGAACTGAAGTAATTATAAGTGTAATGCTCTGAGAACCCTTGTGTCCATGTGGGTGTTCATGTTTATTAAAATGGCATGTTTGTTGTAATTGATGCTTTTCTTTTACATTTTGGTACAATTAGTTTCAATGTAGGCGTACTGAATAGCTGTTCTAGATAATGTACAGTAGCAAGTGATTTACATCAATTGGCTGCCCTTCCTGTGAATTAAACAAATAACTGGTATTCTCACTCAAGTTCGTATATGGTACCAAGTGATCAAATGTTTATTAGTAGTAGTAGTAGTAGTAGTAGTAGTAGTAGTAGTAGTAGTAGTAGTAGTAGTAGTAGTAATATTAGAAACAAGACGTTTCCAGCTCATGTGTACATTGAAAACTGGGATGCACAATACAAAAAAATACAAAATAATATATTTATAGGCGAATTAGCCAATAAATACTCAGATGATGACAAACCTAATGCACTTCTACACAAATCTACTGTATCGTCATCAGTAAAAGTGGCATGTGACATTTTGGGCCAATGATCACTGCATAATAATAAGATAAAGTGCTGCATTGTTCAACAATAACACTCGCCAACCTTTTTATTTGTTGTTGTTTCAGAAGTAAACCGCACCTCCCCCTCATCAAAGGCCTGGACTGAGTGAAAGGATAAGATAACAGCATGTTTCCACTGGGCACACGGCTTTATCTAATCCACGTTTTTTTTTAGGAAAGGTAATTAAAGGTCAAACGACTGGCCAAACGTCGTGTGGTTCCATCGGTTGCTTTTTGCCGCCTCCGATAACCGACCCAGTGTCACCCAATCATTTAATTGACTTTGCTTTACATGTGGTATCTTTGTGGAGAGGAGAGAGATACACGGCTGTGGGAGGGAAGGTCATAAATCATTTAGCCCTGCCCTGTAAACACTATCACTTAGAAGGATTCAAAGGGATGGTAAAGATCTTGCAGACAGTGTGTTAACCCAGTCAATCCGGGTGGAAACGAATCTGTGTCATTTTTACATTTGAGCTATAACCATTTTGTCTTATACTTTGGGCCGTTCAAAAATAGCAGATCTATAAGCGATTTTCAAAAGAATCGTAAAAATGTGTGCACATCTTTAAGTATTACATATTTTTTAAAGCAAACATTTTTAACTAAAATCTTTGCTTCTGGAGGTCCCTGGAACAGAATATTTTACACAATGTTCGCTTTAAAACATTTATATTGAAAGATTTGCAAAAAATGTCAATACATTTTAAAAAAATAGCAGATATATAACATATTTTGATGGGAATCGGCAGCCAAAAACATAATCATTTTGGGGGTCCTTACCTTGACATGGAAAAGTTTGAGAACCACTCATATAGAAAAAGTTAAAAAAGAGATTTGTAAAGATTTGCTAAAAATGTCAAGATTCTTCAAAAATAGCAGATCTACAAGCTCATATAGCGCGGCACTCGGTGCCGCGCTATATGAGATTGTATTATCTGCTATTTTCTTAATAGCCAAAGAAATCTTAAAATGACACACATGCGTTCTCGGTCTTAGTGGGTTAACAAATCTCCTCCGACCTCAAACAGATTGGCATGTCTCCCTCACCGCCCCAGTGCTTCCAAATGGAGGTCAGAGACAGAACCTATAGCGTACCCTATGCTGGGCCTAACATTTGGACCCAACACAACGGGTCGTTCAACGGGTGGTGAGGTTGTAGATCGGCTATTTTCTTGATATACATTTAGTGCAGAGCGAAAACAGGAGGGGGGGTTAGTAAGTAAGTAAGTAAGTAAGTAAGTAAGTAAGTAAGTAAGTAAGTAAGTAAGTAAGTAAGTAAGTAAGTAAGTAAGTAAGTAAACTGCATTTTATTTATATAGCACTTCTCACATGCAGAGAAAACTCTTTACATGCAATAAACAGCAAAACAGCAAAACCTTTGTACAGCAAAACTGTACAATAGATCTCAGAACAAAAACAACAGACATATTACAAAGAAGGAAAAAAAATCTAAGATATTCCGCGAATGCCTGTCCAAACAGAAGTGTTTTCAAGTGGTGCTCACAAATGCCCACAGACGCTGCTGCTCTCAGGACCTGTGGGAGGGCATTCCAGAGTCTGGGAGCTAGGGCTCTGTCGCCCTTGGTTATAATAGTTGGTTCGAGGGATGACTAACAGACCCTGGTCGGCTGACTTTAGGGACCTGCTCGGCACATAGCGTTCTAGCAGGTCAGTTATATATATGCTGGTGCTTGACCATGCAGAGCTCTATACAGTATGTAAGCACCAGGACCTTGAAACGAACGCTGAAAGCAACAGGAAGCCAACAATGCAAGGAGGCCAGGGCTGGAGTAATGTGACACTAGGCTGGACCTAGTTAACAGTCTGGCAGCAGCATTTTGGTTTAATTGGAGGCGGTCTATGGATGCTTACTAGTCTGAGGCAGGTGAAAAGTGACTTGCAATTGTCCAGACGAGAGGATACAAAGGCATACATAATCATTTCTAACTCGTTGTGTGAGACCTGAGCTTAAAGGTAGGGTTATATATATATATATATATATATATATATATATATATATATATATATATATATATATATATATATATATATATATATATATATATATATATATATATATATATATATATATATATATATATATATATATATATATATATATATATATATATATTTGTTCCTGAGGTGGAAAAAGCATGTGCGGGTCACCGACTTTATGTGCGTTTCGAGGTGCATAGCGGTATATAGCAGTGGTTCTCAAATTTGTTCATGTCAAGGACCCCCAACATTATTTGTAGTCAGCCGTGGACCCCCCATCTCAAAACATTTTGTTCCAGGGACCAGAAGCAAAGAGTTGAGCTACAAAATGTTTGCTTTAACAGATATATATTTAAAGGTTTGCACAAATTGTCACGATTTTTCAAAAATAGCAGATCTACAAGCTCATAGTGCGGCACTCGGTGCCGCACTATGAGCTTGTAGATCTGCTATTTTTGAATAGCCAAAGTATAAAAGGTTGAAGTGGTTAAAATGATTGTGATGCTATATTAACACATTTTGCTGGGGACCCCCTGGAACCCCTCCGAGGACCCCTGGTTCTCTTTGAGAACCAATGGTATAGAGCCCTTGGGAATACCGTCAACTAAGTAATTATTTTTGAACATAATATCTCCTGATATGAAAAGGCAGGTCGGGTCGAGAAATGTCACCTTGTATGGTAACTTTGGTCAGTTAATGGCTCTGAAATATGTAGGCATTATCTCTATCTTGACTCTTACGTGATATTGATTCCTGTATGGAACTATCAATCACTGTGGTAACTTTAGTGTCACGTATGTTACGGATAGCCATCATTCAAACCATAGGTGGCAACAGGAGGCAAGGACAGGAAGGGACTGCACTGTCTGCACTGTCCAGCTGGTCTGGTCTCCTCCACAGGCATGTTGTCTTTGCAGGCAGAAGTCTAAATGTTGTTTAGAGCAGCAATGCATTGCCTTGTCTAATAACAGCATTCTCCCACTAATTGTTAAGTGAACTATTGAGCTTATCTTTAGTGCCCCCCCCCCACACGCACACATACACAGTACACAGTACACGCACACGCACACACACACACACACACACACACACACACACACACACACACACACACACACACACACACACACACACACACACACACACACACACACACACACACACACACACACATTTAACATCATCTTTATTTGAGTTCACATTTAACAAGACATTCTTGAACACAAACACTAGTGGATGCATTGTTCATAGTGGCCAAAATTATTACTGAAATAGTGCACTGCACACAAAGTGATGATAATACAGACTACAAGGAGGATTAGGCTATCTGACGCCTAGATACAATATAGTACAAAGAGCTATTGACCCTAAACAGTATAACAAACAAGTTGTACTGTTGAGGATTAAAGTCTCTAAAACAAAGAGACATTAAAGTGTGTTCTACATGTGAACTGAACGTTTTCACAGGAAACACTCAGCAGAATTACTGAATGAATGAGGAACTGACTTCAACCACAGGTTGTTTTTTTAGTTCTTTATTTACCCAGGGTAGTAGCTGAGCACAAGTGCTCATTTTCAGCAACGCCCTGCACATAGAAACCCACAGACAGACACATTAAAACCTGGGAGCTGACTAGTACAACCACAGTCTTGCTGTTGGCCACTAAGCAGCTCTACCGCAGCAGTTGAGGTTCAGTGCCTTGCTCAAGGGCACTTCAGCGGTGTTGGGGAAGTGGTGACCATTCGCTTCCCCACCCAGATTTTTCCTGCCGGACCGGGGATTTGAACCGGCAACCTTCCGGCAACGAGGGTGCTCCTCTAGCCTTTAGGCCACTACTGCCCTAAAGGTTTCCAGTCAGCCTCACTGACACACTGACACACACGCACAGTGAGACCGCACAGAGAGACAGAAACAGGAGACTGCTCAGAGAGACAGTTATAAAAAGACACCAAAACAGTTCAGATCAGAATGTCTGAGATCAAAGGGATTCAACTGGTTTTAATTCTGCTACTTGGAGTCGACAACTCTCTACTGGACCGAGTCACCCTGTACGGGAGATCTGGAGATACTGTCACTCTGCCATCTAACTGGTTACCTGGATATACTGGCTGTGGGTCAACTACGTGGCTTTATGCCAACACAGACAACACAGTTGTTAGTGTGGCTGAGCATGGTAAGTTTAAAAGTCATCTAAACCCATCTAAAGCTAGAAGAATGAGTTGGGCGTCTAACTGTGATCTGACTGTTGAAGATGTCACCGCTGAAGATGTTGGTACTTATACCTGTCAACAATTCATAGATGGAAAAAAAACTGGAGACGATAAACATAGCAAATTGTTTGTACTAAACATCACCAGAGGGACTGGACAGACACTGACATGTTCTCTCTTTGGAAAAGATACAAACTGTGAGTATCACACTCTGAGCTGGATGAATGAGGACGGTACCCCAATAACAGATAACTCCCAGAGCCATGGATGTTCTATCACTCTGACCAGCAGCCAACACGACCTGAAAAACAAGTTCACATGTCTGGTGGCTGATAGGGATGGAGACGTAAAGATAACCATTGACTTCCCAGGAGACGTGAAGACACCGACACAAACAACCAAGCCTCTACCTGATGCTTCCGCTGGAACAGCACCTAAAACTACGACTCACACCACCACCCAACTAGCAGGTCGGTGAGGGGAGTTAACTAACTCCATGTAACATCTGAGTCTACATTTGCATTACATCTGACCCCGTAGCGTACAGGCCGGGTGCAGTACGTTAGTCCGACAGCGCATTCCTCCGACAGCGCAGCGCTCCGACGTTTCCAATACTAAACCCGAACCAAACCCGCACCCTAACCCTAACCGCACGCGGATGCCACATAGTCGGAGAAAAGGTCTGTCGGATTAACGCATGCCTCCCATACAGGCACTACTGGCCAATGGCTCGAGACAGATTTTATTTTAAACATGTATTTTAAAGAAATCTATAATTTGTATGGTTGCCTATAACCACACTACACTACTACTATTTAGTCAACTAAAACTAGACTAAAAGTAAAACATTTCAGTTGACAAAAATACGACTTTACGAAATTAAATGGGACCACACTCCCTTCAACGGTTCACGAGATACAGGAGGCATAAATAATATTGTAAAGAAATTGGATCGGGCCTCTTACTTACTTCTTTCACAGGTGTTACCAATGATACTAATGATGGCTGTGTTCCATTTAGTGTTGCACAGTGGTTCTCAACATTTTTATGAGAGTGTACAAATGGAACCAAATGGACCTTTAGGCTACGGGTCCATTTGGTTCCATTTGTCCACTTTCAGAGTTACACACCCGTAAGGGTCCATTTGGTTCCATTTGTACACTTTCAGAGTTAGGGGTCCAGGGGTCCTGTAAGGGGCCATTTGGAACCTCCTCAAGGAACCATGAGGGTACCTGGACCACACTTTGAGACCCACTGGTGTAGCAGAGTGTTTCCAGTGAGTCAACATGCAACAATATCAGCACCCTGACTCTGTTTGACCAGAATGGAACAGAGCCTTCATTAGTATCATTGTTAACACCTGTGAAGGAAGTAAGGAAGAGGCCCACATTTTTGTTTACAATATGGCTGCTGTGCAGAGAGCATGTTTATAGATGAAATGTTGTTTCTACAAAGAAAAGTGTTTAATTGAATGCAGTTTTAGTGTCCAAGTGTAACACATGACCCTCCTCTCCACAGCAACAGTCAGGGTGATCGTTGTGGTGGGGGTGGTCCTAATAGTCATAGCAACAACACTGGCCATCTTCTTTGTTGTCAAGAGGAAGAACACGCCCACCCACCCAACATCGTTCCCCTGACGTCAACCAATCACAGCACAGCAGCACCAGCAAGCCAACCCGATCCGTCTGCCAATCACAACGACCCTGATCTACGCGTCTGTCGTCCACACCAATCAGACGAGGGCTGATGTTGTTAGAACTTTTGTTTCCACACATTTCGCTTGTTTCCATTTCCTATTCACTCAACTCACTACCATCATTTGCTCACATTTGCATACATTCCCTACTATGTTATAACAACCGATAGCAACCACAACAATCACATACATAGCACAAATCACACACATCACACAGACCAACAATCCACCTTCTGCCATAACATAGCCTGCCCTGACAAACCTGCATCCCAAAAACATCCAGCCACTGCCAACGCTCGATCTTCAAAAATCTTGAACATTAGTGAAGATTTTTAAAGCAAATCTTTGATTCTGGGGATCCCTGGTACAACATGTTTTAAGATGGGTGTCCGCGGCCAAATATGTATCAATTTGGGGATCCCTTGACGTGAAAAGGTTTGAGAACTACTTGTATAGAGCCCTTGGGAATACCGTCAACTAAGTCATTATTTTTAAACATAATATCTCCTGATATGAAAAAGCAGGTCAGGTCGAGAAATGTCACCTTGCATGGTAACTTTGGTCAGTGAATGTCTCTGAAATATGTAGGCATTCTCTCTATCTTGACTCTTACGTGATATTGATTCCTTTACGGCACGATCAATCACCGTGGTAACTTCAGTGTCACGTATGTTACAGATAGCCATCATTCAAACCATAGGTGGCAACAGGAGGCAAGGACAGGAAGGGACTCAATGTCTGCACTGTCCAGCTGGTCTGGTGTCCTCCACAGGCATGTTGTCTCTGCAGGCAAAAGTCTGAATGCTGTTTAGAGCTGGCAATGCATTGTCTATAATAACAGCATTCTCCCACTAATTGTTAAGTGAACTATTGAGCTTATCTTTAGTGCCCCCCCCCCCCCCCCCCCCCCCACACACACACACACACACACACACACACACACACACACACACACATACACAGTACAAACACACACACACACACACACACACACACACACACACACACACACACACACACACACACACACACACACACACACACACACACACACACACACACATTTAACATCTTTATTTGCGTTCACATTTAACAAGAAGTTCTTGAATATTGCATATTGTTCATAGTGGCCAAAATGATTACTGAAATAGTGCACACAAAGTGACGATAATAGAGACTACAGGAGGATTAGGCTATCTGACGCCGCCTAGATACAATATAGTTCAAAGAGCTATTGACCCTAAACAGTATAACAAACAAGTTGTACTGTTGAGGATTAAAGTATCTAAAACACAGAGACATTAAAGTGTGTTCTGCATGTGAACTGAACGTTTTCACAGGAAACACTAAGCAGAATTACTGAATGAATGAGGAACTGACTTCAACCACAACTGCCTGGTTTCCAGTCAGCCTCACTGACAGACTGACGCACACAGACAGTGAGAACGCACAGAGAGACGGACAAAGAGACAGCTCAGAGAGAAATAGAGATCGACACAGAAACAGGAGACGGCTCAGAGAGACAGTTATAAAAAAGACACCAAAACAGTTCAGATCAGAATGTCTGGGATCAAAGGGATTCAACTGGTTTTAATTCTGCTGCTTGGAGTCGACAACTCTCTACTGGACCGAGTCACCCTGTACGGGAGATCTGGAGATACTGTCACTCTGCCATCTAATGTGTTACCTGGATATACTGGCTGTGGGTCAACTACGTGGCTTTATGCCGGAAAAGACAACACAGCTGTTGAAGTGGCTGAGCATGGTCAGTTTAAAAGTCATCTAAACCCATCTAAAACAAGCAGAATGAGTTTGGCGTCTAACTGTGATCTGACTGTTAAAGATGTCACAGCTGAAGATGTTGGTACTTATACCTGTCGACAATTCATAAATGAAAAACTAACTGGAGACGATAAAGAAAGCGAATTGTTTGTACTGAACATCACCAAAGGAAACAGAGGGAATGGACAGACACTGACATGTTCTCTGTTTGGACAAGATCCAAACGGTGACTATCACACTCTGAGCTGGAAGAATGAGGACGGTACCCCAATAACAGACAACTCTCAGAACCGTGGATGTTCTATCACTCTGACCAGCAGCCAACACGACCTGAACAACAAGTTCACATGTCTGGTGGCTGATAGGGAAGAAAACGTGAAGATAACCATTGACTTCCCAGGAGACACGAAGACACCGACAGAAACAACCAAAACTCTACCTGATGCTTCCGCTGGAACACCACCTAAAACTACGACTCACACCTCCACCCAGCCTCTACCTGATGCTCCCGCTGGAACACCACCTAAAACTACGACTCACACCTCCACCCAACTAGCAGGTAGGTGGGGAGTTAACTAACTCCATGTTACATCTGAGTCTACATTGCATTACAACTGACCCCGTAGCGTACAGGCCTACTAGCCAATGATTTTATTTTAAACATGTTTTTTAAAGCAATCTATAATGTGTATGATTGCCTATAACCACACTACACTACTACTATTTAGTCAACTAAAACTAGACTAAAAGTAAAACATTTCAGTTGACAAAAAAAAAAGTTGACAAATTAAATGGGACCACACTCCCTTCACGAGATACAGGAGGCAGAGATAATATTGGAAAGAAATTGGATCGGGCCTCTTACTTACTTCCTTCACAGGTGTTACCAATGATACTAATGAAGGCTCTGTTCCATTTAGTGTAGCACAGTGGTTCTCAATTCTTTTTATGAGAGTGTACAAATGGAACCAAACGGACCTTTAGGCTACGGGTCCATTTGGTTCCATTTGTCCACTTTCAGAGTTACACACCCGTAAGGGTTCGTTTGGTTCCATATGTACACTTTCAGAGTTAGGGGTCCAGGGGTCCTGTAATGGGCCATCAAGGAACCATGAGGGACCACACTTTGAGACCCACTGTGTAGCAGAATGTTTCCAGTCAGTCAACATACAACAATATCAGCACCCTGACTCTGTTTGATCAGAATGGAACAGAGCCTTCATTAGTATCATTGTTAACACCTGTGAAGGAAGTAAGGAATAGGCCCACATTTTTGTTTACAATAAGGCTGCTGTGCATAGAGCATGTTCATAGATGTGTAGACAACACAACGTTGTTTCTACAAAGAAAAGTGTTTAATTGAATGCAGTTTAGAGTCCAAGTGTAACAAATGACCCTCCTCTCCACAGCACCAGTCATGGTGATCGTTGTGGTGGGTGTGGTCCTAGTAGTCATGGCAACAGTGCTGGCCATCTGCTTTGTGGTCAAGAGGAAGAACACGCCCGCCCACAACGTCGTTCCCCTGACGTCAACCAATCACAGCACAGCAGCACCAGCGAGCCAACCCGATCCATCTGACAATCACAACGACCCTGATGACAGCCTGACCTACGCGTCTGTCGTCCACACCAATCAGACGAGGGCTGCGGTGGGGGGAGGAGCCAAGACACACGATGATGGCAACGATGAAGATGAGGTGACCTACGCTACCGTCAAACCTCGTTCTTAAAACTTGTGGTTCCAAAGTGTGGGGTCCGGGGACCCCCATGGGTCCTTGAGGGGGGTTCCAGAGTTCATAACTCCATCCCGGGTCCGCCGCAGCTTAAAACTTGCGCTATATCGTGTATTTTTATTTTTATTTTTATTTTTTGGTGAGATCTGACGTTCATAGTGACAGGTACTATGCAACGTGTTTGTCTGAAAATACACATTTTATGCAATATGTAGTGGGGGTCCCTGCTTCATCTCTCTGGCCTGAAAAACTTTGAAGGTCCCTGCCTTATACCGTATATATGTATATAGATCTAATGTTTGTATTATACAGAATGGATGATGTGATATTTTATCTGTTATTTCATCCACTTGTTTAGGATGTTGTCATCATTATGAATATTTGTGGGGATGTCCGATATTATCGGCCTCCCGATATAATCGGCCGATATTAGCATAAACATTTAATCGGAAAATAGCTGTATCGTTTATATTTTATTTTTATAAGTTACAGGAGTTATTACTGTATAGTGTGAGTGATATGAAATGTGAGTTTACCATAATCACAGTAATCCTTAATCATATTCCATCATATTCTAGGGCTTTTGCAGAGAAAAGAGAGCACTGCAAAGGGCAGGTGTGTGTGTCTGTGTCCAACTGACGCTCGTTGACACTCGTTAATGTTATAGGTATCAAGGCAATTATGCTTCTGCACTGCCAAATAGGCCAACATCTAATCTAAGATTATACTCATTCAAATGACCACCAGTGAGTCCCGGGACTCACTTCATTGAAACAACATCACTGTATTATATTAGATATTATAGCTATTTTATTTGATTAGATATGTGATGTTGTTAGCTGACAATTAGTTGACTTTTGATGAAAAAGCCTGCATATATCAGTATCGGTTGATATCGGTATCAGAAATTAGGAGTTGGACAATATCGGAATATCGGATATTGGTAAAAAAAAAGGCAATATCGAACATCCCTAAATATTTGTAGGCTATTACTTATCTTATATTACATTACATTTGATAAACTTGTGTTGATAACATTATGTACCCTAGAGTCTATAATCTATCTCACGTCCTAAAGTACATCCTAGTTGTTTTTTCATATTTATATTTTTCTTACTTTTTAATTGTTGTTGGAGCATGTGATGCAAACAATGTTTTCTTGTGAATGGACAATAATTTATCATCATCATCATCATCACTGCCCAGTGCCCACTCACCATGTGATGTCACACACACACACACACACACACACACACACACACACACACACACACACACACACACACACACACACACACACACACACACACACACACACACACACACACACACACACACACACACACACACACACACTCGCACACTCTCTCTCTCTCTATCTCGCACACAGGCATACACACACACGCACAAAGCATTTATCATTCCTGTACAGAATTAATTTCAACCCTGCTAATACAGCAGGCAGGCATATATCCAGGCTATATTCTCCCCTGTGATGGTGGAGGGCCAAGGGGGGGCAGAGCGTGTTATCAGACCAATTATGAAAACATCTGACTGACAACATAAATACCATGCCACAAGCTAAATGCCCTTATTAAAAAGCAAAACCAAAAAAAAATTACTGTAATTACGGTTGCATCTTTTTAGGGCATGTCCGTAGGTCATTTGCACACTCTCTGGGTTACGAATGCATAAATCAACACTGGGGATTTTTACTGTGTCTATACTAGTATAGCTGGATGCAGACAGAAAATAATTTGTTACGATGTGCGTGCGTGCGTGCGTGCGCGTATATGTACTGTATACATGTGCAGTGGTGTAAAGTAACTCAGTACATTTACTTAAGTACTGTACTTAAGTACAATTTTGAGGTATTTTTTACTTTGTACTACTCATTTATTTAGTATGTAGGCATTCTCTCTGTGCCGACACTTTATACTTTGATTTACAATATTCCTGACACGATTCATAAAAGATAATATCAAACAAACCAGAGCAAACATTAATACTTATTTGAACAAACAACTTTACCTATAGGTCATGATCAAAAGAAAAGGTAAAAATCCCAAATGCTGCACTTTGGAGAGCAGAGGGCCCAACAGCTAATACGCTAATACAAAAGGGCTAGCATTTTGCTTCTTACAACAAGCTGCAAGTAAACAAGCATCCATTATCTGAGTGCATTGCTGCTCGTATTAATGTCACAGTTGCATCCCCTTGGGACCACTATGAAATATTCATAAGGCATGTTTTGGACTGCATGTGAAGTCAAATAATGATAATAGTGAGTGGGAGAGACCCTGCACTCTCATGCCAGCGTTTCATTGGCCATGGTATATCTTTAAGATGTTACATAACAGTGATGTAACCAGAGGTGAAACCTTCGATCGAACTAATTGATTCAATCAATTATAAAAGAATATTTGATTTTATTTAAAACAATTAAGGGGGACAGTCATGGTGTAGGCCTTTCCGTTAAAAAGTAAAGTGATTGGCAGTGGTGGAAAGTAACTAAGTACATTTACTCAGGTACTGTACTTCAGGTACAGCCCTATATACAGTTCGGCCATTTGAAAATAGCCAATCTACAAGCTCACAATGCGTCACAATGCCAGGCATTCTGAGCTTGTAGATCTGCTATTTTAAAAATATATTTATACATTTGAAACCTTGAAATGGGACATTCTGCATAATAAGTACTTTTAACTTTTGGTACTTTAGGTACATTTTGATACCAATACTTTTGCACTTTCACTCAAGTAAAATTTTAATTCCGGATGTTTACGTGTAACGGAGTATTTCTACATTGCAGTATTGAATTTGATACTTTTACTTAAGTAAAAAATGTGAATACTTTTTCCACCACTGGAGATTGGCATCTTCTTCTGAACTAACCTCAAGGCCATTTTGTTGTCCCATGGAGCCTTCGCTGCAACAGTCCTTAATGGTTTATTTATGGTGTTGCGCACCGAAAATAGCCGATCTACCAGCTCAGAACGCGTCTCAGCGCATTAGCGGCGTGCAGTCATATATAAATCAGACATTAGTCATTCATTTTTGTTTTTTATAGTTTGTATTACAGCAATAATATAATATGTGTATTCCTTCCTTGGTAACTCTTACACTCATTATTTTTTAGCTTTAATGTTGATGTTGTAGTCTCTTTCACATGTCCTGCAGGCCTTTAACTTCACTCACTCAACCCATCCTCTCATTCTGCATGATCAATGATCTGTGCATCATTTGAACTGTAAATCTCAGTCATCTCATGGCCTCAGATAGTCAGTTCAGTTGTAAAACTAGGAAACTAGAAATAAATGTGAGGTTATTCTAGGTGACAGACAGTAAGACTGCTTTCATCAATGTGTAGCAGCTTCAAAACAATTATTATCAATTATTATTGAAATCACTAAATGGCTAAAAGTGTGTTATCCTGACCAGCAGATAAACCGGTTCTAAATTGTCTTCCACATTACTCTAGAGCAGGGGTTCTCAATCATTTTAGCTCAGGGGTGACCTGATTTCTATACTGTAGTACTTGTTCGATTTAAGTTCCTTATTGACAATGTCCATATTATTTTACGGTCATGGGACACACCTACCTGGATTTCACCTTAGCACCACCCAACAGATCCAGTCCCTACACGCTCCTTCTATATGACCACCCACCTGTCCTATAGGTTACATTTGTACACTCTCAGAGTGACATGGGTCCATTTGGTTCCTTACTATATCAATCATTTTGCTCTGGGTTGCACACATTTAAACTGTATTCATGTATTTATTGAGGACACATTTGTTTTGTGTTGCCGATTGAAGAGAAAGTATATTCATTTGCAAAGTAACTATAGTAGGCTACGCTCCTTTCTCTTGACTTCCAGCCTATTATTCAGTGTGAGTCTTATTGTGAAGAGCCACTATAGGAAGTCTGATAGTGAGTTACAACTGGCTACTTGACAGTGCTGGGGGAAATGAAAGCTCTGCTGATTGAATGGATTATGTTTTTGGCTGGCTAAGATTAACTTTTGTAACAATGTGAACACCATGCACAATGGAAGTACTGCTCTTTCAATCGTCCATTGCAGTAGTGGTGAGTCTCATGGATTGTTTTGCTACTCTCTCTCTCACTCTCCCTTATGTCTCTCTGTCTTGTAGTCTCTGTGTTTACTTTGAGCCATGCTCAGACAGACCCCCTCTCTTGCTACACATGCGTTTGTGTTGGCCAAGCCCACAGCTGATGATAATTATGGCAATGAGGGGGAGGGTATATGTTTTTAGGTATGTCATATTAATTATAATTAATTTGGGCTTTTTGACACAAAAGCTTTCAGCAGAAACAAACCAAAAATACACAGGGAAGACATCCTTGCACATTATAACCCCACCAGAGGGTCTATTAGAGTAATGTAAACTTTATAGATGCATTAAGAAATATATATATACTGTATACTAAGGCATGCAAGCTAAACATGCAAGTTACTTACCAAATAGGTGTACCAGCCGAGAAACATGTTGCTTGTCATCTCAAGTGTGCCTCTCTTTATGTATGGTAGAAAGGACAGTAACAGAGACCCAGACTTCTGAGAGAACATGCAGAGAAACAAGAAATAATCAAAAACCTAGACCATAGAAGTGAAAACAAAAGCAGCCTTGAGTTTCCATCCAACATTAGCCCAGTACCTTAGAACTCTAGACTACACCCTCAAGCAACTGGATGAATAGAATCTCATCTACCATAGCACCCACACGTTCTTCCCAAACTCCCCCGAAGAAGGGACAAAAAGAAGTGAGCTTCACACAAAGGGAGTGTGTTGTAAACACTCTCACTAGAGCATTGGTTCTCAAAGTGGGGTCCGGGGACCCCCAGGGGTCCTTTAGGGAGTTCCAGGGGGTCCCCAGCTAATTGATAGATTAGGCACCAAATGGACCGTTATGGGTCTGTAACTCTGAGAGTGTACAAATGGAACCAAATGGACCCTAACAGGTCCATTTGGTTCCATTTGTACACTCTCAGAGTTAAATTGACAGATTTTACAATATAAACTGCGGTCCAAGTGATAGAATAGAAATGCCATTAAATGGGGGCCTGTAGCCTAATGCATGTCAAACTGGGGGTCCTTGAAATTAAAATGGTTGAGAATCACTGCTAGAGCCGTATAAAATCTTCTCTTATGGGGGTCCCTGGCATATCTTTTGAAATGGGGGGTCCGCGGGCTAATAACTGTCAATTTGGGGGTCCTTGACATGAAAAAGTTTGAGAACCACTGCACTAGAGCATACATGGGCAACTGGCGGTCCGGGGACCACATGCGGCCCCCACCTTCACTTAATGCGGCCCGCAGGTTAATATCGTAATACTGATATATTATTGATTTCAGCTGTTACAATTCCAAACATGCAAACATGACCCGCTTTAATTACTTCAGTCTACATTAGTAGCTTAATGACTAGTATTAAAATGCTAATGTATTTTTTATGTCCAATGTATTTGTGTTTTAAGTTCATAAAGTTAACAAAAGTATAACTAAATGCATTTGAAATTACATACATACATCCAGATTCTTTTTGGGCTATTTTTTAATTGGAATCCTGAAAAGTTAACTTTTCAGGATTCCAATTAAAAAATAGCCCAAAAAGAATCTGGATTCCATTTAAAAAATACCAAAAATAGCAGATCTACAAGCTCAAAATGCGTCGTGTGAGTAAAAAAAATGTTTTTAAACACATTTCCTGAAATAAAACGTGCAATGAATGTTGAAGTCACCTGCATTACAAAGCTCCAAATCCTTGTCCCGCCATCCCGTTTTCATTAATTCATTTTGTGAGTCCTAATGCATTTATTTCATGAGCAATAGTCACCCCAGATTCAATTTCTCTCAGTCGGAGCTGCATTATGCCCTTCTGAAACGTGTCAGTGTTAATTAATCAATTTCAGCATCAATTCATTTAGTTTTTCCTGTTTATTCGTGAGCTGGTTGAGAGCTCCAAAGCCCACCAGTCCACTGCAGTTTTTAAGTTCTGCTTCAAACTCCAAACATGGCTAGAAGGATCGAGGCCCCATATGTGCTGAATGTGTAATTAGCTGCTGTCTCAGTAAAACAGACGTTAATTCCATGCACCTTACCGGTGCAAATTGCTCTTACTGAGCTGTCTGAGCTGTGTCTAAATCGTAGCTAAATCCGTCTTTTGATGTTAGAGAGGAGACAGCGTCCTTGGTGGTTGATATGTAGCGTGCTCAGACTTGAGCAATCGTATGTGATCCACAAGAAATCTTCAGATTAAACTTTTAGACATGTTTTTCTTTTTCTTCTCTTGTACAATTACGTTCCAGAGAGGAAAACAAGTTATCACTACAACTAGCAATCTGATCTGCTTTTGTGTGATTAAAGCATACAATTATGTAAATTCTTGAATTAACCTCTTTGCTAAAAAAACACACACACAATGAATTAAATAACATGAATAATTGACACGACACCCTGAGAACTAACTAAGGGGGAAAGTATGGAAATCAGCACATTGGTTTTTAGTTGGGCACAGTTTGGATTACACTTCATTTTATCAGACATCTGAAAATACTCACACTTATTCGAATTTGGATGAATCTGTGCCAGCAGGGACTGTAGCATTACTATGGTCTCCTGCTCTCAGCCCCAAGCCTTTTATTTCCATAACCCATTAAGGCCGGCAAAGCATCTGTCATTTTAGATTTTAACCACTTTAACCATTATCTTATACTTTGGCTATTCAAAAATAGCAGATATACAAGCTCATAGCGCGGCACCGAGTGCCGCGCTATGAGCTTGTAGATCTGTTATTTATTTATTTTTATCATGAAAATGTGTGCAAATCATTGAATATATATATTTTCAAAGCAAACATTTGTAACTCAAATCTTTGCTTCTGGGGGATTCTACAAATGTCTTCTAAATCCTAACAGTTTAAAAAAAAAAAAACATAATATGTTTTTTAAAAAAAACTGTTAGGATTTAGAAGACATTTGTATAATAGAAATAGATGAAAAAGTTTGAGAACCACTGATATTATAGCAACATATTATGTTGCTATAATATCAGTGGTTCTCAAACTTTTTCATGTCAAGTACCCCCAAAATTATATGTATTTGGCCGCAGACCCCCATCTCAAAATATGGTGTTCCAGGGACCCCCAGAAGCAATAATTTGAGTTAAAAATGTTCGCTTTAAAAATATATATATATTCAAAGATTTGCACACATTTTTCACGATTTTTTGAATAGCCCAAATAAATCTTAAAAATGACACAGATGCGTTCCCGGTCTTTAATGGTTTAAACTGCTATTGCACATGCAGGAAATTAGCAAATGCCAATCAGTTACTGCGCTTACTAACAACAGGAGGGGAAGCGGCGGAAGATTTTAGGGGCTTGAATAAGTGAACAGCAGTGGCGTGTTATTCCTTCTGCAACAGATTGTGAATTTGCATGTATCATTCTGACTTTCATCCACCTCTAAAGAGCCCAATCCTTGCCTAAGGCGTCTCCCAGCAGGGAACCCTCCCACTTCACCACCCAACTCCTTTGCTAGAAACGGCAGCTATCTTATCGGAAGTCATAATAGGCAATGAGATATCAATGACTTACTTAATGTTTAATGTCAGACAGAATTTCTACTGTAAGTCACTCTTAATGTCTGAATCGTCATAGTCAGCGAATGTAGAAATTAAAGGAGGAATTCACCCAAAAAATGACTTATTTTCTATCAATTACACACACCCCATGAAGCCTTGATTTCATGGATTTATTTTTGTTTTTGTGGCATTTCTAATACTTTGATGACCGTGTGTATTTACGGTAGGAGACACAAATAATCTACTTTGTGTCTCCTACCGGATACATTAGCCAGTAGGAGACAGGAATCAAATTATTAGCTTATGAATGCCACAAAAACAAAAAAGAGTCCATTGATTCAAGGCTTCATAGGGTGTGCAATTGATAGAAAATAAGTAATTTTTTGGGTGAACTCCTCCTTTAAGTGAGACTAGTTGCCTTGTGAGAACAAACATGGCTGTATAATAATAATAATTATTTTTATTACTGTTATTCTTCTTCTTCTACTTCTTCTTCTTCTTCTTCTTCTTCTTCTTCTTCTTCTTCTTCTTCTTCTTCTTCTTCTTCTTCTTTTTCTTTTTCTTTTTCTTTTTCTTCTTCTTCTTCTTATTTTTATTATGACAACTGAGCCCTTAGCAAAACCAGGTTGCAAAGTCCTATTGAAATGAAAAACATTTTAAGAATCTGCAATAGAAAAAACGAAAATCAAATGTCCAGTGAGAAATTATTTTAAATTATAGAAACACTTTCTTTTTAAAGGAGAATTCCGGTCATTTTAAGTGTTATGTTTGATGTGTGTCAAATCACTTACCAACGTAGAAATGAAAATCGCGTTACTCCACAGATCCCCCTATCGACCCCCACCGTTGGCATAATAGGAGTCGCCCGCATAGCAGCAATTCGCCTATTTTAACAAATGCAAAGTCTGTTTTTTTGCTTCTAGTACTCATTGTGGAGTCCCATGATAATGTAACAGGCGCTAAAACTCCCGACAAGCTAACGGCTAATAACAGAACGAGCTAATGCTGGTTGCCGGTTTCTCTCCCGACCTGGCAACCTGGGGCTGCCATGCAGAGAGATAAGCAGCCCCAGCGTTAGCTCGTTCTGTTATTAGCCGTTAGCTTGTCGGGAGTTTTAGCGCCTGTTACGTTATCATGGGACTCCACAATGAGTGCTAGGAGAAAAAAACAGACTTTACATTTGTTAAAATAGGCGAATTGCTGCTATGCGGGCGACTCCTATTATGCCAACGGTGGGGGTCGATAGGGGGATCTGTGGAGTAACGCGATTTTCATTTCTACGTTGGTAAGTGATTTGACACACATCAAACATAACACTTAAAATGACCGGAATTCTCCTTTAACAAGTGGTTTAAAAGACATCGATTTTTTTCTCCACTTTTTCTTTCTAAATTTAGAGTAGCCAATTATTTTTACTCCATTTTTCTCCCCAATTTACTCGTTATGCCAATTAATTCCTCCCCACCCATATTTCTATGTCACTACTGTCGTATCCTACTGACTCACCTGCCAGTGAGGAGCCCCCACCAGGAGGATGTAGAGCCTTTGTCCTACTCCTCCCGCCCAACACTCCCCGCTGACAGGTACCATTCGTGCAGAACGAGACGACGCATGTTGCTTGTTTTTCCATAGACGCCAGGTTCTATGGAAGAAACAAGCTACCTGCGTCATCTCGTTCTGAGCGTACGGTGGCTCGTTCGCGACATTCAGTGCATGTTTGAGTATTATGACACTCAACAATGAGCAGGAGTAGAGAAAAAACTAACTTTGCATCTGTTATATTAGGCGAATTTCAGCCTTCCATGGGCTCCCATTATGCCAACGGAGGGGGTCGTTAGACTGGACGAAGGGGACTCTCTGGGAATAACTCAACGTCCCTTTCAATGTTGGTGAGTGATTAGCGACACATCAAAGACAACACTTAAAATGTCCGGATGTCTCCTTTAACCCTATTTTATACCTAGGCTATTTGAAAATAGCAGATCTACAAGCTCACAACGCGTCGCAATGCGACGCGTTGTGAGCTTGTAGATCTGCTATTTTCAAATATTTAGAACTTTTACTTTTGGTACTTTAAGTACATTTTTAGGCCAATACTTTTGTACTTTTACTCAAGTAAATTTTGAATTCTGAACTTTTACTTGTAACAGAGTATTTTTATATTGCAGTATTGGTATACTTTTACTTAAGTAAAGAATTTGAGTACTTTTTCCACCACTGCCCGAGCGCCAAGACTTTCATTTTAACGAGTGCTTTAAAAGAAGACATTGATGTAGCATGCCCAAGCTCCTCAGCTAGGTCATTCCAGAGTCAAGAAGCCCTGAAAGTAAAGACACGGTCACCTTTAGTCTTTAGTCTGAGGACCTTGAGGCTGAGACACAGACTCAAGAGGGGTTAATTACTCAAAAAAGGTAATTAGCAGCCAGGCCATGAAGTGCCTTAAAAAGTAATCAGTAACATCTTGATATCAATCATAACACAGACAGGTAACCACCAGTGTAGGGAAGTTAAAATAGGAGTAATCTGTTCTCTTCTGTTGGTATTCAATTCATCAACGAACATAGCATATAAAGTAAACAATAACACCAAAATACAATATCATCAACACATGTAAAACACTATATGTACAGAGTAGAAAGGGGGGGGGGGGGGTGTAGGCAGTGAATGCCATCGGCTTTCTATGGGAGAAGTGAGATTTACCTTCCCCTTTGAACTCCTGTAAGATGGATTTTGAGGCCTGTTTTGAAGGAAGCCTGTGATCCACATTTGTTTAAGGCAGAGGTCTTCAACAGGGGGTCCGGGACCCCTAGGGGGTCCTCAGAGTTACTACAGGGGGTCCGCCAAATCTTTGTGTGATTTTTACATTAACCACTTCAACCAAGCATCCCTATTCTGAGGAGAACTTTAGCCAAAAATAGCAGATCTACAAGCGCACAACGCCTCGCAGCGCGAGGCGTTGTGCGCTTGTAGATCTGCTATTTTCGGCAAAGTGGTTCGGTATAGAGGGAAAAAAGAGTGAAAGTACAGAGTGAAAGGTCAGGTTTACTAAGTATTGTTTTTAGAGCTGTCTGGAAATACACATTAACATGAATCCAACATGATAGTGCTGTGAAACAAGTCTATGAAGCTGCCTGTGAAATCTATGAAAATACTGCTTTCTCTCTCTCTCTCTCAGCCAAGGGGTCCTTGGCCTGAAAACGTTGAAGACCCCTGGTTTAGGGGTGTCAGGGCATTCCGCACTTTGGTGGCAGTGCAGTAGAAAGAGAATTTACCCATGTTTGTTCTAATATGTGTCGGTACTAGATCATTGTTGTCACTCCCTCTAGTTTTTTTGTGGCTGATGTGGGTGTCGCACATGGACTGCAACACCTGCATATGGGACACCACCAAACGCGACAAGCTAGTGAAGGGGGGCACGGTGGCGCAGTCAGTAGCGCTGTCGCCTCACAGCTAGATCGGTCCTGGGTTCGGTTCGCGCCGGGGACGCTGTGGGTGTGTCCTCTCCTCCGCGTCATCAGGGCCCATACGCTAGGTGGGGCTGGTGAAAGGGCCTCTCTGTGTGGAGTTTGCATGTTCTCCCCGTGTCCCCTACTAGGTACCCTCACAATAACATGCAGTAATCCTGGTCTCTATACTGCCTCCCCCTGGTCAGCCGGGGCGCCTGATGGAGGGGAAAGGAACTGGTTGGAATAACGTGTTCCGCACTCGCTCACTGTACGTCCGACCGTACAGTGAGCGACGTCCGTCGGGTGATAAGAAGGCTTGTTAGTTCTCATGCATTGAAGGGGGCATGAGCTCGGCTCTGGGCTCTCCCTAGGCTGGCAGAGGGAGAGTATTGCCCAGGATTACTTTTAACAATTGGCACTGGGTGAGAAAAATGGGGTTGCAAAATCGTGGGATAAAAATGTTGATGAAAAAAAAAAACGAGCAATGAAGAAGACTGTTGTATGTAAGTAATCTGGAGGTGGGTTGCAGAGGACAGGATGAGGATAAAACTGGAAGCCATCCTGTCGAACCCCTCCAACCCAATCTATGATGAGCTGGCCGCGCGGAGGAGGATCGCCGTGGGCGACAGACTCACTGGCCCCCCTGCGAAATGTCGACCGTCTCGGGCGGACCCTCATGCCAGTGGCCATTAAGCTTTTTTTTAACAAGGCTCATGCGTATTCTTCCCCCGTGTTGGGCTTCAAATGGCTAACAATGTGAAATGGAGAGCCGAGTGGAGGCCAAAAGAAATTGGGAATACCATTTGGGGAGAACTATAATGGTAATCTCAAGTAATGACCGTTAGCCCTTGATTAACCCATTAATTCCGGGAACACATCTGAGTAATTTTTAGATTTCTTTGGCTATTAAAAAAATAGCAGATATACAAGCTCATAGCGCGGCACAGAGTGCCGCGCTATGAGCTTGTAGATCTGCTATTTTTTTTTTAAATCATGAAAATGCATGCAAATCTTTGAATGTATATATAAACGAACATTTGTAACTCAAATCTTTGCTTCTGGGGGTCCCTTGAACTAAATATTTTGAGATGGGGGTCCGCGGCCAAATACATATGATTTTGGGGGTCCTTGACATGAAAACGTTTGAGAACCACTGATAAAGAAACATATGCTTTTCAAAAAACTGTAGGATTTAGAAGACATTTGTAGAATCCCCAGAAGCAAAGATTTGAGTTACAAATGTTGGCTTTAAATATATATTCAAAGATTTGCACAAACACGATTTTTTAAAAATAGCAGATCTACAAGCTCATGAGCTTGTAGATCTGGTATTTTTGAATAGCCAAAGAAATCTAAAAATGACACTGACACGCGTTCCCCGGTCTTAATGGCTTAAGCTTCTGCCTATGGGGCACCTTGATTTGATAGCGCATGGGGGTGTGAGATCATTTGCATTGATTATGTCACGCTCTTGTTATAGAGACCCAATCCCAGGGAATTAACTTCAGTTCCGGAACTCTAATCATTTTTAACCATCCTGCTGAAATGAAGGCTAGGAGTGATCGATATAAGTTCGACTGGTTCCCCCGCGCAACGGCCACTCCACTTCTTATCTCCCCCTCCAAAGGCATTGACAGTTGAATTTAACAAGGGGGACAACTAAAAATAGAATGGGTTGAGCGTGGCTGCAGCCTCGCTTGGTTTCAACAGTATTGACGTATCATAGTGTATTCAGTCAGAAGGAACCGATGCTTTCCTTCACTTATTTTAACCCATTTAAACCGGGAAGGAATCAGTGTCGTTTTTTGATTAATTTTTGTCTATTCCAAAATATCAGATCTACAAGCTCGTATCGCGGCACCGAGTGCCGCGCTACGAGCTTGTAGATTTGCGATTTTTTTGTTGTTGAAA